>NW_024070218.1:57887-197320 GCF_014754425.2 Oryx dammah
GAGACAGAAGCCACCTCGTGGAGAAAAAGGAGAGTCCAAAAGGAGGAGAGAGTGGTCAAGCCAGTAATCTCTCTGTCAGGTAAGATTGGGTTATGAAATGTACAAGATTGACAACAAAAACCGAAAAGCAAAGATTAAAAACCTAGAGTAGAGGTTAGATTTTCAAAAATACAATGTTAAAGAGATGAAGCAGAAGGAAGAAAGTAAAAAAGAAAAAAGATAAAAAAAGAATAATATTAAGAAAAAGAAATAAGGAAAAAAAATTATGTAAGAAAAAGAAAAAAGAAAGAAAAAAAAACCCAAGATTAAAAAAGAAATACCAACAATAACCATGCGAAGACTATATATGGTATTTGCCTTAAAAAAGTAGAGTCTTCTTTTTTTTTTCTGAAAAGTAATAGTTATAGAAATATAAAGTAGAGAAATAGAAGACTTAACAGTTAAAAAAAAGTTTGAGAAAAAAAAAAGAAAGTAAAAAAAAAAAAAAGGAATGATTGTAAAAATTGTGAAGATATATCTGTCCCTTCTCTGATGTTGTGGGCCATGTGGGGTCACTTCCAAGGCGTTTTCCTCTGTTTAACTTCTGTTTGCTGATCTCTTTAGGGTCTGAATTCCATCCTGACACAGGGGGGCGGTGGTGGACACTTTTTTTTTTTTTTTTTAGGCTCACTAGTTCAGTCGAGCTGTGGGGAGGGGGGGATGCTGCAAACAAATAGCACTGTCGTGGGCACACAGCGTCTCAACCCCACTGGACCTGTCTCCCCCCATGACGCACAAACCGCTCCGGCTCCACGGAGCTCAGCCGGGAACCATCCGAGGCCGGCCCCAAGCTTCGCGCACCTCCCCGGTCCAAGCCTCTCAGGTTTGGCGCCCAGGTAACCCTCAGAGGCACAAACTTGATTGGGACTGTGCTCTGCGCCCCTCCCAGGTCCGAGCAGCTCAGGAGCTTGGCGAGAGCGGTCGCCGGGACTTGTCCCCTTCTCTGTTTCTACTGCTCAGTTTTCTGCGTGTACTGCTGGCGCTCCTTGTGAGGCAGATGGTGACTGTCCTGCATCCCCTGAAGTCTCAGCAAAGAAGCCTGCCTGCTGCTTTTTAGGTAGTCTCTCCGGGGCTGTGATTGCCCCTTTCCAGCCCTTACAGCTCTGGCTGCCTGTCCCCGGCGGGGGATGGTCTGCAGCCAGCTATTTCTGTTCAGTCCTTTGTTCTGTGCGCGGTCCTGGCGGGGTCTTATGTTCCAGCTTTTCGCGTGGTAGCTATCCCCCAGTCTGGTTTGCTCGCCCAAGTTCGTTCGCTCTGGTTACTTGTGGGGCGTTTCTGCCCGCTTCTTACCGAGCACGGCAGCCCGCGTCTCCCGCGCTTCCCTGCCCTGCCCCCACTTCCTAGCGGCGGTTGCAGGCGTCTGCGCTGCTTTTCCACTGGGGGAGTTACTGTTGGGCTTGTAATCTGTAGGTTTTAATTATTTATTCATTTTTCCTTCCTGTTATGTTGCCCTCTGTGTTTCCAAGGCTCACCTTAGACTCGGCAGGTAGAGTGTTTCCTTGTGTTTGGAAACCTCTCTTCTTAGAATTCCCTTCCTGGGACGGGCTTCCCTTCCCGGGACGGAGCTCCCTCCCCACCTCCTTTGTCTCTTTTCTCATCTTTTATATTTTTTCCTACCTGTTTTTGAAGACAATGATCTGCTTTTCTGGTTGCCTGATGTCCTCTGCCTGCGTTCAGGGGTTGTTTTGTGGAGTTTGCTCCGCATTGAAATGATCTTTTGAGGAGTTTGTGAGGGAGAAAGTGGTCTTCCCTTCCTATTCCTCCGCCATCTTAGGACCACCCGTTTTCTTAACATTTGAAGCATGTGTCTGGATAACACGAAATCCATGTTTTAGATCAGCTGTGCTGAAATCACTGAGCTTGCCCTCAGGAGTATGTCTGAACTCACATTTTATAGCACACTTACTGCCACTGTGGATTCTGTGCTCTAAAACTATCATGAGATGAGAGAACAAGGTGGTGGTGGAGCAGTAGGTGGATGTGGAGTACATCTCTCCATGGATACATCAGGCATAGAGCTTCAGACACAGAAGAGTAATCAGAACATCAGCTGAAAGCAGAAAGAAGTACCTGACCAGTGGAAAATAATATATAGAACCACACAAAACTCAGTAGGAAGAGAGAACTGGGGAGGGGGGAAACAGGAGTGTTAGTAGGACTGGATCTGCCCTCACTGGGTCAGGAAACTGAAGAAGGAGTCCAATCCCACACTGGGGCAATTGTTTAAATCATAGAATAAACATTTAAAGCTGAGAGTGAAACAGCTGATCTGTGGAAACCTAGATGGAGAATCAGACAGTCCTTGCTGCAGACAGGGACTCGTGTCCCCTGAAAGGCACAGTGGATGGGAGCTGGAATTTTAAGGATTCTTAATCAATAATTAATTCTTAATAATTATCAATAATTATTAATTAAGTAATTAAGTCACTAATTCCATTCCTTGCAATCCCATGGCGAGGGCTGCTGTTGACTGTGGAGAGATGGAGAGAGGGGGTATGAGGGAGGAGACTGGTGGATATGCATGTGGAGGAAAGCCAGGCAGCCACGGAAGCAAGGCCATATCTGAGTCACATATAGCGAGTGGAGCAATTACCATAGCCTCTCTCTCCACACATGCTAGTATCCGCAGTTACTACAATAGACAGGCTGGCCCATCAAATGCCGAACAGACTGAAATACAGTGTAGGACATCACCCAGGGTGTGCCTTTAGGTTCCTTCCTGATACACCAAACTAGAATAGAATCCCACTCAGGATGCACATTTAAGTGCCTGATGCACTGATCTACAGAGTAGGACCCCAGCCAGGGAGGTCTCTCTGTGTTGACACATTGAACAACAGAGAAGGATCCCAGGCCAGGAAGCCTTCTAAGTGCCTGAATGGGTGGAACTAGGGAGAAAGACTCGCCAAAGAGGCCTTCTGATTGCCTCGAGAAAAGATTCTGACAGGGCCATAACCCCTGTGGTGTAGTCAGCCTGCGTCCCTGCACCCTGCAAACTTGGCCCACCAGTGTCCCTGAAAGCCAAGCAGCTATTCCACCTTTACTTAACTCTCACTGGGGAAAAAGCTGCCACAGGTTAAAAAAAAAAATCTTGAAACTATTTGCACAGAATTGTTTCAGTCATGTCTAACTCTTTGTGGGATGCATTTCACCAATACAGAGAATAAGCTCTAAAATACATATACTGCAACAACTGACCTTTTCCAGTCTTGTTGCCATGCTGAGTTATCCAAATTAGTTGGTATATTGAGTTCAGCAGTTTGACAGCACTATTTTTTAGGATTTGAAATTGCTCAGATGGAGTCCATATCTCCAGTAGCTTTGTTTGTATTTATGCATCCTAAGGCCCCGTTGACTTCACATTCCAGGATGTCTGGCTCTAGGTGAGTGATCACATCATCATGATTATCTGGATCATGAAGATCTTTTCTGTATAATTCTTCAGTCTTTTCTGTAGTGATTCTTGCTATCTCTTCTTAATATCTTCTGTTTCTCTTAGGTACATATCATTTCTGTCCTTTATTGTGTCCATCTTTGTATGAAATATTCCACTGGTATCTTTAATTTTCTTAAAGAGATCTCTTATCTTTCCCATTCTACTGTTTCCCTCTATTTCTTTGCATGAATCGCTGAGGAAGGCTTTCTTATCTCTCCTTGCTGTTCTTTAATACTCTGAATTCATTTGGGTATATCTTCCCTTTTCTTCTTTGCCTTTTGCTTCTCTTTTTTTTTTTTCTTAAATATTTATAGGCATCCTCGGATAACCATTTTGCCTTTTTACATTTCTCTTCTTAGGGATGGTCTTGATCACTGCCTCCTGTACAATTTCATGAACCTCCATCCATAGTTCTCCAGGCACTCTATCAAATCTAATCACTTACATCCACTTGTCACTTCCACTGTATAATCATAAGGGATTTGATTTAGGTTATACCTGAATCATCTAGTGGTTTTCCCTACTTTCTTCAATTTAAGTCTAAGTCTATAGCATTAGTCCCACAAATACTGAGCTTCCACTCTGAACCTTCCTTCTTACAAGTATTTGGCCAGCATTTTAGAACACTTTTGCTGCACCTATTTATCTTCACTCTGAAACACATGTACCATCACTCCTGAGAGTATGCTCAAGTTAATGCATTTAACTTCTACTGAGACTATGCTGCAGAGTAGGCATGCTGATCTACTAAGCTTGCATTCTGCCGCATGAATCTTCCACTACTTAGAATATGATACTGAGGTCATAGTGCAACTACATAGTTGCAATCTCAAGCTTATCTTCTTTGACTTTCAGCTTCTATAGCAGCACACATGTTTTGCACCTTCTAAGCCCACTTTCTTGAATAGGTATGAAACAACTGTTGAGGTTGTATTCTGGAACATATCCCTGCAATTTCTGAACTCGTTTTCATTTCTTTTTATTTTATTTTTTTTTATTTACAATACTGTATTGGTTTTGTCATACATTGGTATGAATCCAGCACACTTGCACATGAGTTACCAACCCTGAACCCCTCTCCCATCACCCTCCCCATATCATCTCTCTGGGTCATCCCAGTGCACCAGCCCCAAGCATCCTGTATCCTGTATCGAACCAAGACTAGCGATTCATTTCTTACATGTTTCGATGCCACTCTCCCAAATCATCACACCCTCTCCCTCTCCCACAGAGTCCAAAAGTCTGTTCTTTACATCGCTGTCTCTTTTGCTGTCTCTCATACAGGGTTATCATTACCATCTTTCTAAATTCCATATATATGTGTTAGTATACTGTATTGGTGTTTTTCTTTCTGGCTTACTTCACTCTGTAAAATCGGATTCAGTTTAATCCACCTCATTAGAACTGATTCAAATGTATTCTTTTTAATGGCTGAGTAATACTCCACAGTGTATATGTACCACAGCTTTCTTATCCATTCGTCTGCTGATGGACATTTAGGTTGCTTCCATGTCCTGACTATTATAAACAGTGCTGTGATAAACATTGGGGTCACGTGTCTTTCAATTCTGGTTTCCTCAGTGTGTATGCCCAGCAATGGGATTGCTGGGTCATAATGCAGTTCTATTTGTAGTTTTTTTAAGGAATCTCCACACTTCTCCATAGTGGCTGTACTAGTTTGCATGCCCACCAACAGTGTAAGAGGGTTCCCTTTTCTCTACACCCTCTTCAGCATTTATTGCTTATAAACTTTTGGATCACAGCCATTCTGACTGGTGTGAAATGGTACCTCACTGTGGTCTTGATTTGCATTTCTCTGACAATGAGTGATGTTGAGCATCCTTTCATGTGTTTGTTAGCCATCCATATGTCTTCTTTGGAGAAATGTCTATTTAGTTATTTGGCCCACTTTTTGGGTCATTTATTTTTCTGGAATTGAGCTGCAGGAGTTGCTTGTATATTTTTGAGATTAATTGTTTGTCAATTGCTTCATTTCCTATTGTTTTCTCTCATTCCGAAGGCTGTCTTTTCACCTTGTTTATAGTTTCCTTTGTTGTGCAGAAGCTTTTAATTTTAATTAGATCCCATTTGTTTATTTTTGCTTTTATTTCTAGTATTCTGGGAGGTGGATCATAGAGGATCGTGCTGTGATTTATGTCGGAGAGTGTTTTGCCTATGTTCTCCTCTAGGAGTTTTATAGTTTCTGGTCTTACATTTATATCTTTAATCTATTTTGAGTTTATTTTTGTGAATGATGTTAGAAAGTGTTCTAGTTTCATTCTTTTACAAGTGGTTGAACAGTTTTCCCAGCACCGTTTGTTAAAGAGATTGTCTGTAATCCATTGTATATTCTTGCCTCCTTTGTTGAAGATACGGTGTTCATAGGTGTGTGGATTTAGCTCTGCGCTTTCTATTTTGTTCCATTGATCTATATGTCTGTCTTTGTAACAGTACCGTACTGTCTTGATCACTGTGGCTTTGTAATAGAGCATGAAGTCAGGCAGGTTGATTCCTACAGTTCCATTCTTCTTTCTCGAGATTGCTTTGGCTATTCAAGGGTTTTTGTATTTCCATACAAATCTTGAAATTATTTGTTCTAGCTCTGTGAAGAATACTGCTGGTAGCTTGATAGGGATTGCATTGAATCTGTAGATTGCTTTGGGTAGTATACTCATCTTCACTATATTGATTCTTCCAATCCATAAACCGTATATTTCTCCATCTATTAGTGTCCTCTTTGATTTCTTTCATCAGTGTTTTATAGTTTTCTATATATAGGTCTTTAGTTTCTTTAGGTAAATATATTCCCAAATATTTTATTCTTTTCTTTGCAATGGTGAATGGAATTGTTTCCTTAATTTCTTTTTCTGCTTTCTCATTATTAGCGTATAGGAATGCAAGGGATTTCTGTGTGTTGATTTTATATCCTGCAACTTTACTATATTCATTGATTATCTATAGTAATTTTCTGATGAAGTCTTTAGGGGTTTCTATGTAGAGAATCATGTCATCTGCAAACAGTGAGAGTTTTACTTCTTCTTTTCCAATTTGGATTCCTTTTATTTCTTTTTCTGCTTTGATTGTTGTGGCCAAAACTTCCAGAACTATGTTGAATAGTAGCGGTGAAAGTGGGCACCGTCGTCTTGTTCCTGACTTTAAGGGAAATGCTTTCAATTTTTCACCATTGAGGATAATATTTGTTGTGGGTTTGTCATATATAGCTTTCATTATGTTGAGGTATGTTCCTTCTATTCTTGCTTTCTGGAGAGTTTTTATCATAAATGGATGTTGAATTTTGTCAAAGGCTTTCTCTGCATCTGTAGAGGTAATCATATCATTTCATTTTGTTAATGTCATGAATTACATTGATTGATTTGCTGATATTGAAGAATCCTTGCATACCTGGGATAAAGCCCACTTGGTCATGGTGTATGATCTTTTTAATGTTGCTGGATTCTGATTGCTAGAGTTTTGTTAAGGATTTTTGCATCTATGTTCATCACTGATATAGGCCTGTAGTTTTCTTTCCTTGTGGCATCTTTGTCAGGTTTTGATATTCAGGTGATAGTGGCCTCATAGAATGAGTTTGAAAGTTTCCCTTCTTCTGCAATTTTCTGGAAGAGTTTGAGTAGGATAGGTGTTAGCTCTTCTAGAAATTTTTCAGAGAATTCAGCTGTGAAGCCGTCTGGACCTGGGCTTTTGTTTGCTGGAAGATTTCTGATTACAGTTTCAATTTCCGTGCTTGTGATAGGTCTGTTAAGATTTTCTATTTCTTCCTGGTTCAGTTTTGGAAAGTTGTACTTTTCTAAGAATTTTTCCATTTCTTCCACGTTGTCCATTTTATTGACATATAATTGCTGATAGTAGTCTCTTATGATCCTTTGTATTTCTGTGTTTTCTGTTGAATATTTCTTTTAAAAATGACCAATGTATGGCAAAACCAATACATTATTGTAAAGTAAAAATAAATAAATAAATAAAGCCAGTGGAAGGAATAAAAAAAGAAAGAAAGAAAGAAAAATAGAAACATAAAAAAAAAAGAATCACTATGCATTACTGTGATGGTTTTTGACATATATATCAACATGAATCAGCCACATGGATACATGTGTTCCCCTATTCTGAACACAACTCAAACCTCCCTTGTTATCCATCCTTCTGCGTTCTTCCACAGCACCAGAGTTGGGTGTGTATTTCATGCATTGATCTTGCACCGGCCATCTCTTGTATATATGGTAATGTACCTGTTTCAATGCTATTTTCTCAAATCATTCCATACTTGAATTCTCCAACTGAGTCTAAGAGCCTGTTATTTATATGTGCATCTCCTTTACTAGCCTCCATGTAGGATCACTGTTATTGTCTTCCTAAACCCCATATAGATGCATTATTAAACAATATTTGCTTCTCTCTTTCTGACTTTTTTCACTCTGAATAATGGGCTGCAGGTTGAACTGCCTCATTAAAAGTGACACAAATATATGCCTTTCCGTATCTGAGTAATATTCCATTTGTATATATACCACAGCTTCCTTATTTATTCATCTGCTGATGTATATCTAGATTACTTCCATGTCCTAGCTATTGTAGAGATCATTGCAATAAACATTGTGGTACAAGTGTCTCTTTCAATTCTAATTCCCTCTGGGTATATGCCTAAAAGTGGGGTTGCTTGGTCATATGACAGTTCTATTCCAAGTTACTCAACGAATCTATAAACTGATCTTCATACAGGTTGTACCAGGGTTACCTTTTCCTCCACACCCTCTCCCGGATTTCTTGCTTGTAGAATTTCTGGTGATGACCATTGTGAACAGTGTGAGATGACAACTCATTGCAATTTTGATTTTCATTTCTCTAATAATGAATGATGCTAAGCATATTTCATGTGTTTCTTAGCCATCTGTATGTCTTCTTTAAAGAAATGTCTGTTTAGGGCTTTTGTCCCCTTTTAATTAGGCCATTCACTTTTCTGATATTGAGCTGAATGAGCTGCTTTTATATTTTAGAGATTAACTCTTTGTCAGTTGTTTCATTTGCTATTAATTTTATATCATTCTGAGGGCTGACTTTTCACCTTTATCATTCTCCAAAAGCATTGTTTAATTAGGTCTCACTTATTGTTGTTTCCATTACTCTGGAGGGTGGGTAATAGAGGATCTTGCTGTGGTTTATGCAGACAGTGTTCTGACTATGCTTTCCTCTAACACTTTTAAAGGTTCTAGTCTTACATTTAGGTATTTAAACCAATTTTAATTTATTTGTGTTTATGGTATTAAAAAGTATTCTAGGTTCATTCTTTTACAAATAATTGACCAGTTTCCTGAGCATCATTTGCTGAAGAGACTGTCTTTTCTCCATTATATATTTTCACCTCCTTTGTCAAAAATAAGATATCCATAGATGGATGGATTTATCCCTGACTTTCTATTTAGTTTCATCAATCTTATAGTTCTGTTGTGCCAGGACTATGCAGTCTTGATGACTGTAACTTTGTAGCATACTCTGGAGTCAGAAAGGTTGATTCCTTCAGTTGCATTCTACTTTCTGGAGACTGCTTTGACTAATCAGGGTCTTTTGCATTTCCATGCAAATTGTGCAAATATCAGTTCTGAGGTATTTTTTGAAAAATACCTCTGGTAGTTTCATAAATGTTGCAATGACTGTATAGATTACTTTGGGAAGTATACTCCTTTTCACTATATTAATTATTCCAATCCAAGAACATGGTATATTTTATCCAACTATTTATATCATCTTTGATTTCTTTCATCATTTTCATGTTTTTCTTTATATAGGTCTTTTGTCTCTTCAAATAAATTTATTCCTAAATACTTTATTCTTTTCTTTGCAACAGTGACTGTGATTTTTCCCCTCAATTTCTCTTTCTGGTTTTTCCTGGTTAGTGTACAGGAACATAAGGGATTTCTGTGAAACAAGTTTATATCCTGAAACTTTATTATATTCCTGGATCTGTCCTAGTTATTTTATGATGCTGTGTTCAGGATTTTTTACATAGAGTTTTATGTTATTTGCAAGCAGCATGAGTTTTAAGTCTTCCTTTTTCAATCTGGATTTCTTTTATTTATTTTCTACTCTGATTGTTGTGGCTAGGATTTCCAAAGTTAAGCTGAATAGTAGTGGTGAGAGTTAGAGCATTTTCTTTCTTCCAGATGTTAGAGGAAATGCATTCAATGTTTTGCCTTAGGATAATGGTTCCTGTGGGTTTGTCATATATGGTCTCATTTTGTTGAGATATTTTTCTTCTATGTATAATTTCTGGAGAGTTTTTTTTTACCATAAATTGGTACTGAATTTTATCAGTGATCATATGGCTTTTATAATTCAGTTTGCTGATATTATGTATCACATTTGTTGATTGTGACTATTGAAGAATCCTTGCATCTCTGGGATAAAGCCTACTTGATCATGATGTATGATGTTTTTGATCTATTTTTCTGAATTTTGTTGCAGATTTTTACACATATTTTCTTCAGTGATATTGACCTGTTTTCCTCTTTTTTCTTTTCTTTTTCTTTTATGACATCTTCCAGTTTTGTTATCAGGGTGATGGTAGTGACATAGAATGGGTGTTGGAGTTTTCCATTCTCTGAAAATTTGTGGAAGAGTTTGAATATGATATATCTATTCTCTTCTCAATTTTTTTTTGGTAGAATTTACTTCTTAAGCCTTCTGTTCCTAGGTTTTTCCTGTTGGAAGACTTTATATTAAATTTCTATTTCCATAGTCATGATTGATTTGTGTAAATTCTCTATTTCCTCCAGTTTCATTTTTCAGTCCAGTTCAGTTCAGTCCCTCAGTCATGTCCGACTCTTTGTGATCCCATGAATTGCAGCATGCCAGACCTCCCTGTTCATCATCAACTCCCGAAGTTCACTCAGACTCGCATCCATTGAGTCAGTGATGCCATCCAACCATCTCATCCTCTGTCGTCCCCTTCTTTTCCTGCTCCAAATCCCTCCCAGCATCAGAGTCTTTTCCAATGAGTCAACTTTTTGCATGAGGTGGACAAAGTACTGGAGTTTCAGCTTTAGCATCATTCCTTCCAAAGAAATCCCAGGGTTGGTCTCCTTCAGAATGGACTTGGTTGTATCTCCTTGCAGTCCAAGGGACTCTCAAGAGTCTTTTCCAATACCACAGTTTAAAAGCGTCAGAAAGCTGTGGTGCATATACACAATGGAGTATTACTCAGCCATTAAAAAGAATACACTTGAGTCAGTTTTAATGCGGTGGGTGAAACTGGAACCTATTATACATAGTTAAGCAAGCCAGAAAGAAAAACACCAATAGAGTATACTAATGCGTATATATGGAATTTAGAAAGATGGTAACGATAACCCTGTATGCGAGACAGCAAAAGAGACAGAGATGTACAAAACAGTCTTTTGGACTCTCTGGGAGGGGGTGAGGGTGGGTGATTTGGGAGAAAGGCTTTGAAATATGTAGAATATCATATATTAAATGAATAGCCCGTCCAGGTTCGATGCATGATACTGGATGCTTGGGGCTAGTGCACTGAGATGACCCAGAGGGATGGTATGGAGAGGGAGGAGGCAGGGGGGTTCAACATGGCGAACACGTGTATACCAGTGGCAGATTCATGCTGATGAATGGCAAAACCAATACAATATTTTAAAGTAATTAACCTCCAATTAAAATAAATAAATTTATATTTAAAAAATAAAATCTGTTCACCTATTGAAAAAACAAAAACAAAACAAAAGCAGCAATTCTTTTACCCTCAGCTTTCTTCACAGTCCAACTCTCACATCCATACATGACTACTGGAAAAACTATAGTCTTGTCTAGATGGACTTTTGTTAGCAAAGTAATGTCTCTGCTTTTCAGTATACTGTCTAGGTTGGTCATAAATTTTCTTCCAAGGAGTAAGCACCTTTAAATTTCATGGCTGCAGTCACCATCTGCAGTGATTTTGGAGCCCCCCCCCAAAAAAAATAAATTCTGACACTGTTTCCACTGTTTCCCCATCTATTTCACATGAAGTGATAGGACAAGTTGCCTTGATCTTCATTTTCCTAACTTTGAGCCTTAAGCCAACTTTTTCACTTTCCACTTTCACCTTCATCAAGAGACTTTTTAGTTCCTCTTCACTTTCTGCTATAATGTTGGTGTTATCTGCATATCTGAGGTTATTGATTTTTCTCCCAGCAATCTTGATTCCAGCTTGTGTTTCATTTTTAGGAAGTTCCATTTTTCAAATATCCTCAAAACACAATGCCAAAGAATATTTAAACTACTGAACAATTACACTCATCTCACGCACTAGCAAAGTGATGCTCAAAATTCTCCAGACTAGGCTCCAACAGTACAAGAACGAAGAACTGCCAGGTGTTCAACCTAGATTTAGAAAATACAGTGGAACCAGGGATCAAGTTGCCAGCACCTGTTGGATCACAGAAAAAGCAGGAGAGTTAACAACAACAAAACATCTACTTCTGTTTTGTTAACTACACGAAAACTTTTGACTGTGCGATCACAACAAAATGTGGAAAATTCTGAATGAGATGGGATACCAGATCACATTAACTGTTTCCTGAGAAATCTGTATGCAGGTCAAGAAGCAACAGTTAGAACCAGACATGTAAAAATGGGCTGGTTTCAAACTGTGAAAGAAGTATGTCAAGGCTGTATACTGCCATGCTGCTTATTTACTTATATGCAAAGTACATCATGCAAAATGCTGGGAAGGATGAAGCACAAGCTGGAATCAAGATTGCTAGGAGAAATATCAATAACCTCAGATATGCAAATGACACCAGTCTTATTGCAGAAAGGAAGGAGAACTGAAGAACCTCTTGATGAAAATAAAGGACAGTAAAAAAAAAAGCTGGCTTAAATCTCAACAATTAAAAAAAAAAAAACAGAGATCATGGCATCCAATCCCATCATTTCATGGCAAATAGGTGGGGGAACAATAGAAAGAGTGAAATAGTTCATTTTCTTGGCTCCCCAATTCGCTGTAGATGGTGACTACATCTACATAAAATTAAAATATGCTTGCTCTTTGGAAGAAAAGCTACAATCAAACTACACAGGATATTAAAAAGCAAAGTCATTACTTTTCCAACAAAGGTCCATCTAATCAATGCTATGGTTTTTCCAGTAGTCATTTATGAATGTAAGTGTTGGACTATAAGGAAAGCTGAGCACCAAAGAATTTGTTTTTGAACTGTGGTGTTTGAAAAGACTCTTGAAAGTCCTTTGGACTGAAAAGAGATGAAACCAGTCCATCTTAAAGGAAATCAGTCCTAAGTATTCTTTGGAAGGACTGATGCTGAAGCAGAAACTCCAGTATTTTGGCCACCGGAGGGGAAGAACTGACTCACTGGGAAAAAAAAAATAAAAAATAAAAAAGTCCTGATGCTGGGAAAGATTGAAGGCAGGAAGCAAAAGGGATGACAGAGGGTGAGATGGTTGATGACATTACTGACTCACTGGACATCAATTTGAGCAAACTCAAGGAGTTGGTGATGGCGAGGGAAGCCTGGAGTATTGCAGTCCATGGAGTCACAAAGAGTTGGACACACCTGAGTGACTGAAATGAATTCTGACTTCTGAATATTCCATTGTGCATATGTCCCAACAACTTTATATATTCATCTGTTGATGGATATATAAGTTGCTTCCATGTCCTAGTTATTGTAAACAGTGCTACACTGAACTTTAGCATATGTGTGCCTCTTTCAATTCTGATTTCCAAGATGTGTAAGTGCAGCAGGGGGATTGTTGGGTCTTATGGCAGTTCCATTTATAGCTTTAAAAGGGATCTCCACACTGTTCTCCACCGTGGCTGTACAAGTTTGCATTCCTACCAACAGTTTAGAGAGTTCCCTTTTCTGCACACCATCTCCAGCGTTTATTGCTTGTAAGCTTTTTGATGGCCATTCTAACCAGCATAAGATGGTATATGATTGTGGTTTTGATTTGCATTTCTCGATAATGAGTGATGTCGAGCATCTTTATATATGGTTGCTAGACATCTGTATGTCTCCTTTGGAGATAATTCTGTTTAGTTGTTTGGCCCATTTTTTTTTTAATTGGGTCTTTTATTCTTCTGGTATTGAGCTGCATGAGCTACTTGTATATATTGGAGATTAATTCTTTGTCAGTTTCTTCATTTGCTATTATTTTCTCACATTCTGAAGGCTATTTTATAACACTGCTTAGAGTTTCCTTCGTTGAATAAAAGGTTTAAATTTAAACAGGATCCATTGGTTCAATTTTATTTTTATTTCCATTCCTATGGGAGCTGGATCATAGAGGATCTTGCTATGATTTATGTCAAAGTGTTCTGCCTGTTTTCCTCTAATAGTTTTATAGTTTCTGCTTTTACGCTTAGACATTTAATCCATTTTGAGTTCATTTTTGTTTATGGTGTTTGCAAGTGTTCTAGTTTTCTTCAACAGGTGGTTGACAAGTTTTCCCAGCACCACTTGTTAAAAAGTTTGTCTTTCCATTGTATACTTTTGTCTCCTTTGTTAAAGATAAGTTGTCCATAAGTGTATAGATTTATCTATGGGCTTTCTATTTTTTCCATTGGCCTATATTTCTGTCTTTGTGCTAGTACCATACTGTCTTGATAACTATAGCTTTGTAGTATTGTCTGGAGTCATACTTCAGTTCCATTTCTCTTCCTTAGTATTTTTTTGGCTCTTTGAGGTTTTCTCTTTTTCCATACAAATTGTGAAGTTATTTGTTCTAGTTCTCTAAAAAATACCATTGGTAGTTGATAAGGATTGTGTTCAATCTACAGTTTGCTTTGAGTAGTATATTCATGTTCACTATACTGATTCTTCCTACACATGATGATGGTTTATTTCTGTTTGTGTTATCTTTGATTTACTTTTTCTTTTTTTATGGTTTACAATGTATAGGTACATAGGTTTTTCAACAGGCAGGTCAGGTGGTCTGGTATTCCCATCTCTTTCAGAATTTCCACAGTTTATTGTGATCCACACAGTCAATAAAGCAGAAATAGATGTTTTTCTGGAATTCTCTTGCTTTTTTCATGATCCAGTGGATGTTGTCAATTTGATCTCTGGTTCCTCTGCTTTTTCTAAAACCAGTTTGAGTATCTGGAAGTTCACAGTTCACATGTTGCTGAGCCTGGCTTGGAGAATTTTGAGCATTTTTTACTAGAGTGTGAGAAGAGTGACATTGTGAGGTAGTTTGAGCATTCTTTGGCATTGCCTTTTTTTTTTTTTTGGATTGGAATTATGCATGTCAGGTAGCAACAGTTAGAACTGGACATGGAACAACAGGCTGGTTCCAAATAGGAAAAGGAGTACGTCAAGGTTGTATATTTTCACCCAGCTTATTTAACTTATATGCAGAGAACATCATGGCCAATGCTGGGCTGGAAGAAACACAAACTGGAATCAAGATTGCTGGGATAAATATCAATAACCTCACATATGTAGATGACACCAACCTTATGGCAGAAAGTGAAGAGGAACTAAAAATCTCTTGATGAAAGTGAAAGAGGAGAGTGAAAATGTTGGCTTACAGCTCAATATTCAGAAAACTAAGATCATGGCATCTGACCCCATCACTTCATGGGAAATAGATGGGGAAACAGTGGAAACAGTGTCAGACTTTATTCTTGGGGGCTCCAATTTCACTGCAGATGGTGACTGCAGCCATGAAATTAAAAGACGCTTACTCCTTGGAAGGAAAGTTATGACCATCTTACATAGCATTTTGAAAAGCAGAAACATTACTTTGCCAAGAAAGTCCATCTAGTCAAGACTATGTTTTTTTTTTTCAGTAGTCATGTGTGGATGTGAGAGTTGGACTGTGAAGAAAGCTGAGCACTGAATAATTGATGCTTTTGAACTATGGTGTTGGAGAAGACTTTTGAGAGTCCCTTGGACTGCAAGGAGATCCAACACGTCCATTGTGAAGGAGATCAGTACTGGATGATTAAAAAAAAGGATTAAAAAAATGTTGTACATATACACAATGGAATATTACTCAGCCAAATGGATAAATTTGAATCAGTTTTAATGAACTGCATGAAACTGGAGCCTTTTATACAGAGTAAAGTAAGCCAGAAAGAAAAACACCAATACAGTATACTAACACATATATATGGAATTTAGAAAGATGGTAAGGATAACCCTATATGTGAGACAGCAAAAGAGACAAGATGTATAGAACAGCCTTTTGTACTCTGTGGGAGAAGGCCCACAGAAGGCCCACAGCCTTCTATGAGGGTGGAATGAATTGAGAAATAGCACTGAAACATGTATATTATCATATGTGAGACACATGGCCAGCCCAAGCTCAATGTGTGAGACAGGGTGCTCAGAGCTGATGCACTGGGATGATGCAGAGGCATGGTATGGTCAGGGAGGTGGGAGGGGTTCTCAAGACGGGTTCTCAGGACGGGGAACACATGTACACCCATGGCTGACTCATGTCAATGTATGGCAAAAACCACTAAAACATTGTAAAGTAACTAGCCTCATATTAAAATATTTTTTTTTCTGTTTTCTCATTGTGTATATAAATGCAAGGGTTTTATATCTGTATTGATTTTATATCCTGAAACTTTTAGGTATTAGTTGATTAGCTCTAGTTATTTTCTGGTGGTGTGTTTAGGGTTTTCTATGTAATGGATCATGTCTGCCACAAACCATGAGACTTTTCCTTCTTCTCTTCCAATCTGGATTCCTTTTATTCCTTTATTTATTTTTCTTCTCTGTTGGCTGTGACTAGGACTTCCAAAACTGATGAATAGTAGTGATGAGAGTGCACACCTTTCTCTTGTTACTGTTTTTAGAGGAAAAACTTTCAATTTTTCACCATTGAGGAAAATGTTTGGTGTGGGTTTGTTGTATGTGGCTTTTATTATGTTGGAATATATTCCTTCTCTCCCTGCTTCCTGGAGGGTTTTTATATAATAGGTGGATGTTGAATTTTGTCAAAGGCTTGCCTGCCTCCGTTGAGATAATCATATGAGTTTTAATCTTTCAATTTGTTAATATGGTATATCACATTGATAGATTTGTGATGTTGAAGAATCCTTGCATCCCTGGGATAAAGCCCACTTGGCCATGGTGTCTGATCTTTTAAATATGTTGTTGCATTATGTTTGCTGAAATTTTGTTGAGGATTTTAGCATTTATGTGCATCAGTGATATTGGTGTGAAGTTTTCTATTTCTGTGGCATCTTTGTCTGGTTTTAGTATTACAGTGATAGCAGCCTTGTAAAGTGAGCTTGGGAGTTAACCTTTCTCTGTAGTTTCCTAGAAGAGTATACACAGGGTACGTATTAGCTCTTTTTTTGATTTTTGATAAAATTCATCTGTGAAGCCATTTTTTTCTTGGCTTCTGTTAGTTGGAAAGGTTTTTTATTACAGTTTTGATTTCTATGCTTGTGATGTGTCTGTTAAGATTTTCTATGTCTTCCTGGTTCATTTTTGGAAAATTATACTTTTCTAAGAATTTCTCCATTTTTTCCAAACTGTCCATTTTATTGGCATATAATTGCTCATAGGAGTCTCTTATGATCTTTGTATATCTGTGTTGTCTGTTGTAATTTCTCCATTTTAAATTCTAATTTATTTTATTCTTTTCCCATTTTTTCCTTGATGAGTCTGGCTAATTTTTGTCTATCTTATTTATCTCCTAAAAGAACTAACTTTAAGTCTTCGTGATTTTTGCAATAGTCTCCTCCTTTTCTTTTTCATTGATTTCTACTAGGACTTTTATGATTTCTTTCCTTCTACACACTTTGCAAAAAACAAAGTTTATTTGTTTCAGAACGGTGAGAGACATGTTCACGCTTGGCAAGTCATGTAGATAAATGGAAAAAGCCACCACAATATTGTGAAGTAGGTAGCCTCCAATTAAAATAAATTTTACAAAAAGGAATAATAAAGAACTAACTTTTTTAGTAAATTAAGAAGTGCTTATATTAAAATATATATCTGGTAATTTCTTTGGAGCTGTTATGGGCAGCATGGAGTCAGTTCAGTGTCAGATAGTTCCTTGTTCTGGCTTGTGCTTGTTCTCAAGTTCTATAGGTGCCTATGAAAGACACAGTCTCCAGTATTAAATGTAGGCTTTTAAGTTCTTGCACTTGTCACTTGCAGAGCAGTTTCTCCTCCATTGTTTATTTTGGCTTCTTCTGTTCACAAATCTCTTCAGTGTTTAATTTCTGACCTGACACAGTGGGGTAAAAGAAGGAAAGTTACATGGCTCCAAATAACCTGGAGTTAAATCTCCCCTCCAGGTCCTCCCCACCATTCTGTGCAAAACAAAGAATCCTCTCACCCAAAGAAATAGATATTAAGGTTGATTATGCCCAGCTCCCAGCTGGTCCAGCCTCTGGCTGATCTCCAAAATTCCTTGCCCCAGCCGCTTAAGAGATAACTACTCCAAACAACTAGGAGAAGAGCAGGCCCCTTAAGGCAATAACTTTCCATATGCATGCCTATATATACTTAATCTTTTCGTGGTTAAGCAGAGTAGCTTGCTCATCTGACTGCTGCTCCTTTTCACCTCATTAAAGGTTATTTGTTTCTGTAAAGTGCCAGTCTTGTTCTTTTTTTTGAACATCGCCTCCACTAACTTACTTACCTTATAGCAAAGGTGGCCACTTATTTAGGGTCACTTGTTCAGTTGTGTTTTGGGGAGAGAGGGACATGTCAAATACCACTGGCGTGTATGGGGAGTGCTCACAGTGGATGGCCCACCCTGGGTTTGCCACAGCCCAACTGGAGTGTACTCCCGGATCTGAACTGCTCAGTCTCCAGGGTGCTCTGCATGGTCACCATTAGGTGGGCCTTGATTTTCCTGCAGTTCCCAGGACTATGTCTCTCAGGTTCTCAGGTGCTCTGCAGAGGTTCAGACCCAGATGGGCTGCGCACTTTGTGCCCTTCCCAGATTTGAGCAGCTCAGGTGAAAGCTTGCTCTGTGAACACACTGTCCAATGTGGGCCATGCATCTTATTCACATGCCTGGTCCAGCTGCTCACTTTCCCAGGTACACTGAGAGGACACAGTCCCAAGTGGGCCCTGTGTCTCCTCTGGAGAGCTGATATCAGGCTGTGGCACTCTGGCTAATGTCAAATAATCCAGGATACCAGGAAAACATGATTAGCAACTGGGAGACTGTTCACAATTTGGTGGAAGATGTGGTCTTTGGGGTCAACACTGCAGCAGCCCCTTGCCTTCCATCTTTGGCTGTCACTCTCCTGCCTCTCTGTCTTTGGGAGGGAGGTCCCTATATGTCAGGGAGCTGGCTTACTCTCCTTTGCTATTTCCTCAATCCTTTGTTCTGTGATTGCACCAAGGATTAGAGCCTTTAGTGGGAAAAGTCTTTTTCTATTTCTTCTTTTTTCTGTCTCTGGCAATCCCACGGTTTGGATTGCTGTCTCATGTTAGTTCCCTCAGATTATCCTCCGGGCATTCAACCCAGTCCTTACCATAAGAGCCAATGATGCAGCCCATGCCTCCTTGCCCAGCCCCCTCTCACTGGTAGCAGACACAAGCATTCTGGCCACTTCTCTGCTGGTCATTACAGCTAGGCACATATGCTGTGAGCTTCACCCCACTCCTTGTTATATTGCCATCTAAGATTTTAAAATTATACACAGACATCCATGTGATAGGGTTTCCTACTGTGTGGAAACTTCTCCTCCTTCATGACTCCCTCCTAAGAACAAATCTCTATCCGTAAGTCTTTTGTCTCTGTTTTTCTCTTTTATATTTATTGGGCTGCCTTCTGGGTGCCTGATGTCCTCTGACAGTGTTTAGAAGTTGTTTTTGGAGGTCCCTCAACATTCAAATGATCTTTTGATGAATTTTTGGGGAGAAAGTGTTCTCCCCATCCTATTCCTCTGCGATCTTAGGACCACCCCCATAATATTCTCTTATGATTGTATTTCTGTATTGTTTGTTATAATTTCTCCATTTAGATTTCTAATTTTATTGATTTGAGTCTCCCCTCCATCCCACTTTTTTATTGAAGAGTCTGGCTCAGGATTTGCTATTTTGTTTATCTACTGTAATAAATATTTTTAGTTTTATTGATTTTTCTGTAATCCCCTTCATTTCTATCTACCAACACGGTGTTTGTTTGTTTGTTTTGTGTGTGTGTGTATGTGACTCTTTTTCTATTTGTTTTGGATGTAAAGTTATGTTTTCCGTTTGATTTTCTCTCTGAATGATCTGTCCGTTGGTGTGAATGGGGTACCAATGTCTGTCACTATTATTGTGTTACTGTCAATTTTCCCTTTATGAGTTGTTAACATTTTTCTTATGTATTGAGGTGCTTCTGTGTGGGTGCATATATAATTATAATTGCTATATCTTCTTTTTGGATTGATTCCTTGATCATTATGTAGGATCCTTCTTTGCATCTTATAACGGTTTTATTTTAAAGTTTGTTTTAACTGATATGTGTATCTCCTTTGCTTTCCAGGTCCAAGTCACTCAGTCTCACAGGGATTCTGGGAGCAGACAGTTCTAGGTTGGCCATATGTCTCATCAACCTCCCAGGTCCAAGCCCCTTAGGTTCCTGTGTGTTCCCTGGGGTGGAACAATCCCAGATGGACAGTGCATCTCAGGAGATCTGGTTGGAGGCTGTGAAACTCCTGGCATATGTGAACATTCCAGGATCTCCAGAAAAAGTGATTTGTGACTGGCAGCCAGCTCATGCTTAGAGGTAGATGCAGTCTCTGGGGCCTAGATTACCACAGATCCTCATATTTTACCTCTGACTGCCACACATCTGCCTCCCTGCCTCCACAGTGGGCCTAACAGCACCTGCCTTGCTCTCCTTTGGCATTAACTAGGATATAACCCTTTGTTTCATGAGTGTGCCAGTGTGACTTTAAAGCTTTTCTTCAAAAAAGTTCCTTTGTTTTTCTTTGTTTCTCTGGTGTTCCCACAGTTTGGGGTGCTATGTCAGATTAGTCCCCTCAGAGTGAACTCAGGGCTTTTAATCCAGGTCCTTGCTCTAAGGACTGATGCTGCTGCTCACGTCTCTACAACCATCTCACACTTGGGGCTGGTAAATAAGAGTTGTGAGCAGTTTCTTCACTGGTAATTTTGTTTTGGTACAAATTCTGTGGTGACTTTTCCCCCCTTCAGCTATCCTGCCTTCTGACAATCCAAAGTTCGCCACTGACTCACCTGTGATAGGGTTTCCTATTGTGTGGAAACTACTCTTCCTTCATGATTCCCTCCACAGGATGAGTCTCCATCCACAAATCCTTTGTCTCTGTTTGTGTTTATCTTTCATCCTACTTCATTGGGAAGATACTGATATGCCTTCTGTGTATCTAGAGTTCTCAGTCAACATTCAGAAGTTGTTTTGTGGAAGTTGCTCCCAATGCAGATGATCTTTTAATGTATTTATGGTTTTCCTGTACCATTTGTCTATTGTCTTGGGACCACTTCAGGTATGCTTCAAGTGCTGAGCTGGTGCTTTAAAAACACGTGCCACATCACATGAGCTTGCATTCTACAGCATACCTCCCATCACTAACAAGCCTGTGGTCTAGAGCAGATATGGCAAGCTGCACGATTGCACTTTGGGCCAGTGTCTGATGACTACTGAGTCTGAATTCGAGTAAAAGTGCTGAAACCACTGAACTTGCAGTATGTAGCACAGCACACTTCCTGCCGCTATTTTGCTTGCACTTTAGAGCAGGCTGTCTTGAAAATACCCATGTGGTTCAAGGAAACATATATCCATCCACTACTGAGCCTACCTTCTAGAGCATGGCTCCATCACTATGTAGCCCATGAACTATAGCAGAATGGCTAAAACTCCTTAGTTGCATTCTGGATCATGTGACTTTTTACTATTGAACTTGCATTCTACAACAAATGTTCCATAAGTACTGAGCCTGTGCTATAAAACTGGCATACCCCAAATACTTTCCTTAACTCTTGGTGCCTGTGCCTTGCAAATGCTAAAACCCTACTTTAGATCAACTGTGCTGTAATCACTGACCTTGCCAGAGCGTGCCTGAACCTACATTTATTATCACACATGCTGCCACAATGGGTGCTGTGCTCTAAAAGCTATGAAGACACAAGGAGTAAGCCCAAGCTGCAGATTATGTGTGCTACATATTTATTTTCACTCTGCATCATGCATCTCACCACTACTGACTCCTGGCGCTAAAATATGCATGCTGCAATTACTGAGATATACACTGGAGCACATGTCACACAATGAGTGAGTTTCACAGTAAGCAAGTACACTGCAACTACTCAGACCATGTACTAGTATATGTATTCACAACCACTACTGTCACACTCAGGAGCACATATTTCATAGCTACTGAGACTGTGCTTTGGAGCTCAGATGCTGCAACTACTGAGTTTCCACTATGAACAACACATTCCACCACTAATGAAATAGTCTGGAGCATTTGTGTCCAAGCTAATAAACTTGTATTACTGATAACCTATCACATCATACTGAATCTGAATGCTAAACACGTGTGCTGCCATTTTTGACCATGTGTCTAGAGAAAGCATCTGCAGTTACAGGTTTTGCAGTCTGGATCATGTGTTCCACCACTGCTGAAACTCAGCTCTTCAGAACACATTCTCTAACTTCTGAACTTGAAGCATGGAACACATGTCCCACCACTACTCAACTTGTGCTCCTGAGCTTGCATATGAGGCTCACATTGCCACTACTGAGCAGGTTGTCTAGCAGGCATTATACCAATGCTGAGCTTGATTTCTATAGTATCTTTCAGTATTACTGAGCCCAAATGAAAGGCATGCATTCATCAAAACTACTGAGCTCACCCTTTGCAACATGTGCCATACAATTATGCAGTTGCACTCTCAATCATGTTTATTATTGCCACTGTATCTCAGATTATGGCATTTTTACTGCAATTAATGAGTTAGCATTCTGGAGCACATGAAACCCCACTACTAAATGCATGCTTATGTGCATGCATCTGGCCCCGAAGGAGCCTGTGCAACCTGAATGCTGCTGCTACTGAACTTGCAATCTGGAGCTTGTGTTCTGCAATTAGTATGCCTGTGACATTAAGCACTGTGCTACAACTTTGTTGTCTGGAGCATTGCTCTAGTGTGTATTTGCTTGTATTCCAAAGGACCTGTCCTGCCTCTCCTAAAGGAGAGCACAGGGCTGTGCTCTTGGTAGACATGAAAAGTCATCTGAACTTTGACTCTGGAATATTTTCCCCACAACTTAGGTACTCGAATTCTGAAGTACCCAAATGAAAGGTTGCTGCTATGAGCCATGAATAATGATAGGATTATTGGCCTCTGAAAGAGAGGAATTCAATCTGGGACCAGTAATGAGGCTTGACCATTCAGAACTTTTGCATAATACAGTTTTAGTAAATTATTAAAGAGAAAGAAAAAGTTTCTGACATAGACTTCAGAAGGGGTCAGAAAAAGTCCCCCCTTGCTAATTTTTAGCAGGTAATTATATACCTATTAACAAGCTGCTAATTAGAGAAAAGAACTGCCTCCAAGGGAGTCCACCAGGCGCCTCACCCAGAGCATGCATTTTAAGATAGCATTGGCAGAAGGTTACTCATCCTGGGCCATAAAACAGCTGACATGAATTTTGAAGAAAGGCAGATTTCCAAGCAAATATTCAGTTCACTTACATAGCTTAATATGTCATATTAAGAACACATCCATGAGTAAAAGATACTGACTTGCTGAGCCATTATTTTTCTGAGTCTTAGGCAGAACCGACTTGAAGAAAGCAGATTCTAAGGTAAATACTTAGTTGAACAACATAGCTTAATAAAAACATTTCCATAAGATAAAGACATTTTAGAAAAGTTAGTTTCAGGTGGAACCAGATGTCATCATGGTGACATAATTTTAAAAGAAGTCTCCTTTTAATTTTTGTGTGGGGAAGGGACATAAAAATGCTTGACACTTATAGTCTATTTTCTCTGATTGGAAACCCCTAATCAACACACTTTGGCCTGATTGCAAGTTCATTTATTGTGAAATGTGTGTGCTAGAGTACTCTTCAGTTTGTGTCTCACCATAACAGGATTAGTAGTTTAGTGCATAGGCAATTAAGAAGAGATTCATGATCTAGATCAGATATGCTTCAGGTACTGAGCTAAATTATGCTATAGAGAACACGCGCTGCATCTCCTAAGCTTTCAGTCTAGAGCACACTTCTGACCACTTCTTTTCTAGTGCTCCAGTGCAAATGTGCCAAAATGAGTGGGATGACACTCTGGAGCCTTCATCCCACCACTACAGAGTCTGAGTTCTAGAGTACTAGTGCTAAAACTACTGAGCTTGTTATCTGGAGAAGATACCCTGGCACTAGTGTGCTTGCATTTTATAGTAGTCTGTCTGGAACTACTTAACCTGATACGTGGGAAGATGAATCCAATCACTACTGAACCTGCATTCTAGAGCACACTTGCCACCACTACACAGTACGTGCTTTACAACAGGATGGCTAAAACTATTCTGTTGCTTTCTGAACATGTGTCTTTCTACTACTGGAATTGCATTCTAAAGGAGATATTCCACAAGCACTGGCCCTGTGTTTTAAAACTAGCATATGCCAAATGCTGTCCTTGACTTCTAGAGCATGTGTCTCAGTATCACTCAGCCCAACTTTAGATCAGCTGTACTGCCATTACTGTTTGTTCTCAGGATCATGTCTGAAGCCATGTTTTATAGCACACCTACTGCCACAACGGAGACTGTAAACTATAACTGTCATGCCACAGATGAGACTGAACTCTCGATTACGTGTGTGACAAGTACTGTTTTTTTCCCCTTGGAGCATGATTCTCACTTCTACTGAACCCTGGCTCTTAGGTACACATGCTACAGTTACTGAAATGCACTCTTTAGCACTCATCATCACTGAGCTTCACCCTAAGTAAGTGTACTGTAACTAAGCCCAAACACTAGACTATCCACTGATGACCAATTTTATGGGAATCAGGAGCACACATTCTATCATTAGTGAGACCGTGCTCTAAAACACAGGTTCTGCAACTACTGAGCTTTCACTGTGGAGCACAAATCCCACCACTGTGAAATAGTAGTCTATAGTAGGTGTGCCAAAGTTACTGACTTTGCACTCTGGAGAAATTATCATTCATTACTGAGTATGCACTCTAAGCATATGTGCTTCCACTTGTGATCCTGTGTGTATGGTAATAAGCTGCAGTTACTCTTCCTGCACTGTAGGGTATATATTCCACCACTACTGAGACTGAGTTCTAGAAATCACATAAAACAACTATTGAACTTGGACTGTGGATAACATGCCCCACAACTACTCAACTTGCATTCTAGAGTTGGAGCATTGCAATTACTGAGCTTCAAGTATGAGGTTCATATTCTGCCACCACTAGCATGTGCTCTAAGGCAGGCATTCTGCCAATATTGAGCCTGTCTGCTATAACATCTCTGAGTACCACTGAACCAACAGTGTATACTAAGCATGCCTCAAAACTACTGGATCACCCTGTGTAACATGTTCCACAACAACCTCAGTTTGCATCTGAACCATGTTTCTTGCTGCTACTGTACCACAATTTACTTCACTGTTGCTGCAATTAGTGAGCTGGCACCCTGGAGCACATTATCTACCACTACTGAGCACATGCTGAAGTATATGCATCCGGTAAATCCAGAGCCCGTGTTTCAGAGCAGACATGCCACAGTTACTGAGCTTGCATTCTGGAACTTAGATTTTACAACTACTATGCCTGTGACATTTAGCATCACGCTACAATGACATAGCATGTCATCTGCTGCATTCCTCCAGTGGCGATCGGGCTTTTATTCCAAAGCACAAATCCTGCATTTCATAACCTGAACTTTTGAGTAGATGTGAGAAAACTGCTGAGCCTGCCCTCTAAAATATGTGCCTCAATGCTAATGAACTCAGATGTTTTTAATCACATATACACCACTTCTGATCAATACACCAAGCCCCTGTGCTATAACTGCAAAGACCAGAAGCTAAATTATGCCTATAGCAATCATTGAACTTGGACATGGAACATATGCCCTGCTTCTAATGAGCATGATATTAGAGCATGTGTATCACACACAGGTAATTTCTTTGCACTCTAGAGCATACTTTACAGCCCTAGTCAGTCCACACACCTAAGCATATATATCACAACCAATTTTGCCTATGCTTTGGAACTGGTATGCCACTACTACTTAGCATGTACTGCCCAACATGCTTTCACCATTCCTAAGCCCTCATTGAAAACTACGCATGGTACAAATACTGAGATTGCACTCTGAAATATGTGTCTCCTCATTATTGAGGCCACCTTCTACAGCACAATTGCTGCAACACTGAGCTTCGATTCTGGAGCAACTTTTGTCAGCATCATGCCTATGCTCTAGAACCATGTGCTGCAAATACAATGTTGTATAGAGTCCACTACTATTGAACTCATGTTGTTGAGTATATGACCTGCCACTACTAAGCCTGCATCATAAAACTTGCCTACTGCAACTACCAGTACTGTGCTCTGGATCTTGCATCACTGTAATATTGAAATTATATTTTAGACAAAGTATGCCTCACTTTGTGACACTTCACTGTAAGTAGGCATGCCACAAGTATTAGCTTGCTGTTTTAAATGTAATTCTGGCCCCTTCTCATTCTGCAATCTAGATCAGGTGTATCAAAGCAAATGTTGAACTTTCACTCTGAAGAACAGCTCTTGCCACAACTAAACTATGACTTGCACTCCTGATCATGCATCCCACAATTTGAATCTGAGTACTACAGCACACTTCTTGCCACTTCTGAGTCCTGATATTTAGGCAGGTATAAGACAGTTAGTGACCCTGTGTTCTATAAGACTTGCATTGAAATTACTGATCTTGCATTCTGAAGCATGTGCTCTTCTATTCCTAATTCCATGCCCCCAAAATACCCATGTTGCAACTAATGGTGTTGCAGCATAATGCACTCATGTGTACCCTGGAATATACTCTACCCACAATTGAGCCATTACTCTAGATCAAGGGTGGAGCCATGACTGTGCTTGAAAACTGAAGTAGGAATCTCACTTCAAGTATCCCAATGCTCTAGAGGATCTGTGCTACAAAGAATTATCTGTGCTACAAAGAATTATTAGAACACCCATTAAGCTGTTAGTCAACCAGTGCTCTCTACTCTAGATCATGCAAGCTGCAAATAGTGTACCTGGGATCTCTAGCTGATATGCCACAACTTCATGTTTGGTACAAAGCATCACATTTCCTGCCTTGACTGATCCTGCATCCTGTGATCCAGTGCACATATGCCACAACCCTTAAGTTTCTACTCTTGACCACTTGTCTTGCCTCTACAGAGATCATGCTTTAGACCAGACTTACTGAACCTACTGAGTTTCCTCTCTGGAGCCTGCATCCCAACATAGTGATCCAGCATTCACTTGGGCATGTCCACCAACAACTGAGTTTGCACTCTTGAGCTAGTGCCTCACAACTACTGAGATGATACTGTGCATTATGTGTCAGCCAATACTGACGCCCATTTTTAGAAGATTCTTGCTGAAACTACAGCATTTCCACTGTAGAGCGTGAACCTCACCATAAAGGAACATACACCTTACAACACTGCCTGCCACCATAGACCCATAATCTAGAGAGGGTATACTTCAGTCCTGTGCTTTTGGGAACATGTGCCCATCTCCACAGCTTGCATGCTACAGTATGCATCCCACCACTACTCACCCTACTCTACCACAGATGTGCCACAACTAGTTCAATGGCACTTTGAAGTCTGTGTCCCAAAACTACCGAATTTGAATTCTACTGTATGAAACCTGAAACTACTGAGTTTATACTCTGGAGCATTTGTCCAGCCACTAGTGTGCTTGCAATTTAGAGCAGACTGTCTAATACTGCCAGCTGGTACATGGGAAGATACAATCAGCCAACTACTGAGACAGCATTCTAGAACACACTCCGATCCCTACTGTTTCATTGCTCTACAGAAGGAGGGCTAAAAGTTATCAGTTGCTTTCTGGAGAATGCATCTTTCCAATACTGAACTTGCATTTCAAAGCAAATGTTCCACAACTATGGAACATGTGTTCTAAATCTGAATAACCTCAAGTACTTTCCTTTTCTTCGGGAGCATGTGTCTTGCTAGCATGAATCCTATGTTTCGGTCAGCTGTGATGCAATCACTGAGTTTGGCCTTGGCATGTTTTAAATGACCTTTTATGTGACACCTGATGCAACTATGGATTATGTGCTCTAAAATTGTTGTGACACCATTATTGAGCCTACACACTAAACTATGAGTGCTACAAGTACTGAGTTTCACCCTGGAGAATGTGTCTCACCACTACTGATCCTAGTTCTTAAGTCTGCATGTTGCTACTAGAGAACTCCACAATGTAGCACAAATCACATCAAATCTGAGCATGACCCTAAGCAGGAGTACTGTAACTAATCAGCACACTTGTCAGATTATGCATTCACGATCAGCATTCTTAAACTCAGAAACATATATTGCTCCACTAATGAAATTGTGCTCTGGAACGCTATCTTTCAACTACTGAGCTTCCACTTTGGAGCACACTTTCCAGTACCACTGAACTAGTAGTCTAAAGCTACTGACCAGTTACTGACCTTGTGCTCTGTAGAACCTACCACATCACTACTGAAGCTGCACTCTAAGCACATGTGTTGCCGCTTGTGAGCCTATGTCCAAAGGAAGCATCTGCAAGGGCTGTTCTTTCATTCAAGAATATGGATTTTATGACTACTGAGACTGATCTCCAGAAAACCCATGCTGTAACTACTGAATTGAATCTTGGAGCATGTGTTCCACATACTCAATTTGCATTCAAGAGCTGGCATTTTGTAAGTATTGAGCTTGCATCTGAGGCTATCATACTTGTACACGTATGTTTTTCTCTAAAGCAAGTATCCTGTCAATATTATGTTTGCTTTCTATAGAATAGTTGAGTGTTATTGAGCTCACAGTGTAGAACATGCACGCATGGAAACTACTGAGCTCACCTTCTGTCTATAGCATGCATCTCACAACTACTTAGTTTACACTCTTGAGAGGGTAACAGGCAGGAAGGCTAAGAGTTTCCAAACAGACGAAATAGACTATAAGTGTCAGACTTCTACTTTTTTTAAATATCTCTCTTAAGTTGCAGGGGAAAACAAACTATAAATGTCAGATTTTTTTTTTTTCCTTTTCAATGAAAATTTAAAAGGAGGTTTCTTGGTTGCTATGATAACACCTGGCTCCACCTGAGCTTGACTTTTCTCAAAACTTGAGTTAAACAATGCATTTTTCTTATGGAAATGTTTTCTTTAAGGTATGTTAATAAACTATGTATTTTCCCTACACTCTTTCTTCAACTCAGTTCAACTTACGACTCTGAACTGATAATGGCTCAACAAATCAGTATGTTTTACTCATAAAATTATTTTCCTAATCTGTGTTACTGAAACTATGTATTTGCTTGGAAATCTGTGTTTCTTCAAGATTCATGTCAATCCTTTTATAGACTAGGATGACTCACATTGTGTCCATGTTATTGCAAAATTTATGTTGTGGGTGAGTGGCCTGATGCCACAGAGTGTTGAGACATTAACTTCTCTAATTAGTAGCATACTGGTACCTATATAACATCCAGCTAAGGACAAGGTGGGGAGGCACTCTTTCTGCACCCTTCTGATGTCTATGTCAGAAGCTTTCTCTATCTCTTTATACTTTAATAAAACTTTTTACAGAAAAGTTCTGAATGACCAAGTTTCATCACTGGCCACAAGTTGAATTCCTCTCCTTTGGAGGCCAGGATTGCCAGCATCTTTCACAACTCACCAACAAACTTCCACTCTGAAGAATGTTTCTTTCCCTCTACTGTATTGCACGCCTCCACCAACTTCTGCTACAATTAATGAGCTGGCACTCTGGTGTACATTAAACACCACTACTGAATGCAGGCTCAAGTGCATGTAACTGGCCCATACAGAGTCTATACTCTGCAGGAGGGATGCCACAACTACTGAGATTCCCTCTGGAATATGTGGTTTGCTAAAACATTGTGTGCCCTGGAGCATGATGTTACGATGACATAGTTTGCAATCTGGAATATCCTCCCATGTCTTTGGGCTTGTATTTCAAAGTGCATATCTTCCTCTTATAAGTGCATGCTCTTGAGGAGACATTACACAACTGCTGATCTTGCACTCTGGAGAATTTACCCCAATACTAATTGGCTCACATTCTGTAGCACCCAAGTGTCACTTTTGAGGTGGTTCTCCAAACTCATGCGTCACAACTAAGACCACATTCTAGATTATACATGCTACAATAATGAGTTAGAAAATTAGAGCATGCATCCTGCTTCTCCTTAACATGAAATTAGGGCACATGTACCACAGGTGATTAACTTACACTCTAACGCATACATTGCAACTCTAGTCAGCTCTAAATCTAGAGCATTTGCATTACAACTGAGTGTGCCTCCTGTCAGCTGGCATACCAAAACTACAGAGCATGGATTATTCACAGTTTTCATTGGTACTGAAAGGTTATTGCTGAACCATGAAAAGACACCAGGATTCTTGGCCTCCAGAGGAGAAGAATTCAATCTGGGGCCAGACATAAGGGTTGATCGCTCAGAGCTTTTGTGTAATAAAGGTTTGTTAAAGTGCAAAGGAGATAGAGAAAACTTCTGACATAGGCACCAGAAAGGGAGAGAAAGAGTACCCTCTTGCTAGTGTTAGCAATGGAGTTATATACACTAATTAATTATTACAGTGTATCAAAGAATGTCTGGAGGTAGTAAAGACCTCACTAGACCTACTCCCAGAATTTACATTTTAAGATAACAGGATTAGCTAGAAGGTTTTTTGTTTGTTTGTTTGTTTTCCCCAGCGACTGTCCTCAAGAGGGATGTATTATTGTTACATAATCCTAAGGAAGATAGAGGGGAAAAAAATGTCCTCTTTTCCTCCTTGGGAATTCCAGACCCCTCTCTCCTTGGGGACCCCTGGGATTCCTGTCAATCTGACTAGGAATTGACACTCTGTTTCCCCCCTTTTCTTTTAGGAAAATAAAGTTGCCAAGGGAAACGGACCTCATTTTCATTCCATAACTACTTCCTGCTGTTTAGGGCCGTGGTCCCTAAATTGTTAAGGCAACATATTCTCCTAACTCTGATATTGAGAGTCTCTGATCCAGGGGCCCAAAGTAATAGTCGCAGGAGGCTGTGGCACTCGTTGGACCTCGGACAACCATTTGTAACTTAAAAACCTTCAAGCGACTAGAAACAAATCCAATTACACAATTAGAGATGCAGGGAGCAAACAGCAAATATAGAACTATCAGAATTATTGAAATTAAGATAGTTTTCTACCATGGGGAAATAGTTAATGTCTCCAAAAGTGAGGCACTTGAGGCTTCAGGAGTATCCATAGCGTCAATCATCTTGTTCATCTGTTTAGCAAAATGAGTAACGTTAGTGCTCATAGCAGGTATATATGTACAGCATTGGGTATGAATAATGGCACGGATTCCTCCTTGTGCACCTGTTAGAATATCTAAAGCCAATCTGTTTTGTAAAAACACCTTTCTAACTTGTGCTTGGTCACAATTAAGAGCTGAAATAGCTTTTTGAGAATCTTGTAATGCCTGCCGAGTAAAGTTAGTCAAAACATACACTCACAGAATAACATCTGTAGTTCCCAAAGAGGGGACAAACACTGCAGCCAAATAATCATACCAATGAAATACGGACCTTGCCCACCGAGTTTTAAGGTGGGGTATATTTGCGGGCTTTTCTGGAAGCTCTGAAAATATAAAACCATGAGTAATGGCTAGAAGTTGGGTGCATCTCCCTATTCAACCAGGAAAGACATGCCCATAGGTAAGAGCCACATATCCAACAGGTCCCATTTGGAGCAAGCCAGCATGACTGAGATATCCAGTCTCAATTAGTGCTTGGCCAGACAAAGGGAGGACCTGGACTGGGGTTGGAAAACATGGGAAAGAATACATTGCATATTTCCTGAAGCAAAAATCCCAAGTGTTTCCAGTCATTATAAAAAGTTGTTGATTAACTTCTGGGGATGGCTCCATTTGTTTCCAGCATAGAGTTGCAGTAGATATTGAATGTCATTTTTCAGAAGTTAGCTGTATAACCTTATCCCATATTTTATAAACATCAGGCAAAAACCATTAGATATATACCAATTTGCCTTCTGTGTAATGAAATAATCAATGAACTGAGAAAATGTATAATCAAAATGAAAAGGCAAATTACATCCACAGTTAAAGTAAAAAGTTTTGTTCCAGTCCATTTTAGGGTTGTTATATGTCATCAGATGAAGAAGAGGCATCACAGATTGTTGTCAAAAGTATTTGCAGACTTGGAGAAAGTCTTTTTCTTGAAGTGGAGATGTCCACCATGGGAAGCCTTCACTGATGCAGAGGGGAGCACTCCACAGACCCAGAAGTTAGACTGATTGTGAAATACTGCATAGAAGGAGCCCTGGACAGGAAGGCATTGTCTTGAGGATCAAACAGCAGACTCAGGACTTTTGGAGTCAGCAGAAGCAGGCTCACATAAGTTATCAGGCCCATCTTAAGAGTACAAAGTCAGAGCATAGAAAGTAAAGACATAAAATGTCTTAGTTCTGGCCTGGGTGCCACCACTTAACTCGAGTATGATGTACCCATGAATCAATTCCTGGCACCTTGACAGCTGTGGGAGAAGAAAGAATAACCTAGTGAAGGCCTTCCCAGAAGGGCTCAAGGGATAGGCCCCCAGACTCCAGTGTTTTTATGAGGACCTTGGTTCCTGGCTCAAATGAGTCTTGCTGGACTCAGAGGCTGGGTCAGGAGTCGTTTCATAGAGTTCCTTTAATGCCTGTTGAAAAACTGAGAGCTGAGTTACATAACTAGTTAATTAAAAGGCTTTGGGGTTTATAGTCATGTCTGTGCATAAAAAAGGCCTTCCATAAATACATTCAAATGGGAGCAGTACCTCCTTTTGGGGGCAGTTCGAGCCCTTGTTAAAGCTATGGCTAGGACTTTAATCCAATTGCCCTGCGTATCTTGAGTTAATATGTGCAGATGTTTTTTGATAATATCATTAGCTTTTTCAATCTTTCGTGAGGACTTGTCTTCAGGAACTTTGTAAGTGATATTCCATTCCTAGAGCTTTAGACACCCCCTGAGTTACAGCAGCTTTAAAGATGGAGCCATTGTCACTCTGAAGGCTCCGTGGCAGCCAAAACCTGGGGATAATTTCATGGATTAAAATCATTATAATGCCCTTAGCCTGTTCACTACGACAGGGAAAACACTCAATTCATCAAGTAAAGGTATCCACCCACACTTATAAGCAAGAATAACCATTATCTCTTGGCATATGAGTAAAATCAATTTCCCAGTCTTCTTCAGGATACTCTCCACTTCATTGTAATCCAGATTTTGCTAGCTTTTCAGATTTTGGGTAATTTTTCTGACAAATGTCACATCTTTTGATAATTTTCTTTAAAGTTTTCATTACATTTTTACCTTCAAACAAATGAGAAGCCATCTGGTAAGTATTCTCTGCCCCCAAATGAAAACTCTGGTGTAAATCATGAAGAATTTTCCATTGAGCGTTTTCAGGAATTATTAATCGTCTATCCTCGAACTATAACCATCCTTTATCAGTAGTCTTTACTCCTCTTTTCTCATATCTTTCTAATTCGGCCTCAATATACTGTGTTTTTTCCTGTTCCACAGGACCTGTCCAGATCAAAGCCATCTGTAGTGATGAGGTTTCATACAGTGCCACTTTTCCAGCTTGACAGTCAGTAAGCTGATTACCTTCAGCTACTTTATACCCATTCCTGTTATGTCCTTTGCAACACATAACAGCTACTTCTTTAGGATAATATATAGCAGTTAAAAGTCTCTTGATCTCTCTGACATGTTTAATAGGTTCTCCTGTTGCTGTTTTAAATTATCTTTTTTTTTTTCATATTGCAGCATGAGCATGTAAAATCAAATAAGCATACTGAGAATCAGTGTAGATATTTACCCGCTGCCCTTTGCTCAACTCTAGAGCTCGAGTCAGAGCCACAAGCTAACTGAGCACTGGTTCCCTGGGGGAAAGATTTTCTTCTAAAATCTGTTCAGCAGTCACCACGGCATAACCTGCTTTACACTTTCCATCCCAAATGAAGGAACTGCCATGAGTAAATATTTCCATGTCAGCATTGTCTAAGGGGGTACACATTAGATCTTCCTGAGCTGCATAGTTTAAAGTTGGGAATTGGGAACAATCGTGATCAGGTGGTTAATTTTCCTTCTCAGGAAGGAATGTGGCAGGATTTAAATTTCCACAAACTTTAAGCTTACTTACTGGTCGTTCTAACAACAATGACTGATATTTAAGAAGCCTACTGTCTGTCATCCAAATATTATCCTTAAAATTTAAGATTCCACCTACATCATGAGAAGTCAGTACAGTAAAGTTTCATCCATTAATTATTTTTAAAGCTTCAGGTGCTAATAAAGCCACTGCCCCAATTACTCTTAGGCACTGGGGCCACCCAAGAGAGAGTACATGTAATTATCTTCTTAGATAAGCAAAGGTTGCTGGTGAGGCCCTCAGGGTTGTGTCAAAACTCCTAAGGCCACACCTTTTCTTTCAGTGACAAACAAATTAAACTCTGACCCTGTGGGCAAGCTCAGAGTGGGAGCTTGCAGGAGAGCAGTCTGAAGAACCTTAAAAGCCTTTTGAGTATCTGGATACCAAACCAGTTTGTGGGTTTGGGCCTGCTGTGTTTCAGCTATAAGTTTATACAAATGCTGGGCAAGTTCCCCGTAACCCTGAATCAAAATGCAACAGGAAGCTCAGATTCCCCCAAATCCTCTCACTTGTCTTAAATTCATAGGTAGGGGATGATTTAGTATAGGTTTAATTCTCTCGGGGCCTATGGCCCTAGTCCCTTCTGATATGATTAGGCCCAGATATCTAAAATATTGTTGATAAAGCTGAGTCTTTTCTCTTGAGGTCTTGTAACCGCAACCTGCCAGAAAGTTTAAGAAGTCTTCTGAGGCTCATGAAGAAGCTTCCTCTGTCTCAGCACTGAGAAAAATATCATCTATATATTGTAACACCACTGTTTCAGAGCTATTAAAGTTTTTTTTTTTTTTTAGATTCCCTTGACAAGCTTTGTCCAAATAAGTGAGGACTGTCAAGAAATCCCTGGGGTTAACTGAGAAGCTGGCTGCATAGGGTCCTCAAGGGCAAATAGAAATTGAATTTCCTCTGCCAAATGCATTGAATAGAAGGCAGGTTTCAAATCAATTACTGAGAAATATTGGCTCATTCAGGAATTTCAGACAATTGAATATAAAGATTAAGCACCACGGGGTGTAAAAGAACTACAGCCTCATTTATTATTTGTAAATCTTGAACTAGTCTCCATTTATCATTTGATTTCTTTATACTCAAAATAGGAGTGCTGCATGGACTGTTTCAGGGAATTAATAATCCCTGCTTCTTTAAGATTTCCATAATGGGTTTTAAACATTCCTTAAACTCAGGTTTCAGTGGATACTGCTTCTTATATGGAAATAAGTGCAGGTCTTTGAGCTTGAAAACTACAGGAATAGCATTCTGTGCTTGCCCTACAGATTTTCCATCAGCCCATAATGTAGAATTTACATTTTGTTAAATTAAGTGGAGAGAAAGAGAGGGCTCTATATTCATGAAAACAGAGGCATGGACCTTTTCACTATATTTCTGTTCAAAATGGGTGAAGGAGACTCTGGCATGATCAGAAACTCGTGTGAAAATAGCAGAGTCTCCAGCATAGCTTAAAGAACAGCTGAAGTAATGCTTTTTGGCTCATTCACAGAGTACCATTACAGAAGCAGATTGGGAAGATTGTGGGCCAGGTGGTTCAGTAAGTACAGAGTAATGCCTGGAGCCAGCATGAGGAATCCCACCCATGGCAAAGGTCATGAGGAAGGAAGCCCGACAAAATGCAAAGGCGTGATCTGGCTTCAGGGGTTCCCCGATTTTTCCTGAACATCTACGCCCAAAATACCAGAGTCGTGGCCTGATTTTATTATATTGTGCTTTTCCACTCTTCTGACCCTCTCTGGAAAAAATTAACTTAGGGCTTCAGTCTTCTGCATTTGAAAGGAGTGTTTCAGCTCAAACCCCTCTGATGGCTCTTTAACTTGCCTTTCCCGGACTTTTACAACTATGCATGTGATTGTTTTCAGCGCCCCCCGCTCCCCCCGCCAACTGTTAGAGGAACGGAAAATCTAAAACAAAGCCTTTCAAAGAGTTAAAAAGATATTAGAGTAGTGCTGCTGTAAGATTTCACTGTTAATCCAATGCTTGTTGCTAAGTTCCCATATCTCTTATCCACTTTGCACCTGGGAGTGCATTAGTTAACATAGAATGTAAGAAAAACAAATGTAGCCTTGAAACTAACCACATCAGACTTTTGAGCTAATTGGTTCTTTCTTTTTTATAACTTGCTGCATTGCTTCATGAAAATGTAACTTTGTTTGATACTTTCTGAGGCTGACATAGATTAGAAATATAAGAGAAAAAACACTTCAAGGGAAAATAAGTTTTCTGGTTGAGCAGCCTTTATCAAAAGAGGGTGTTAAAATGTTTCACAGGCCTCCAAGCCCAGAAGATAATGTACACAACATCATTTGTGGGAAAGGTATAAAGTCCTTTAAAAAATAAAGTTATTGGGCCTCGCTCAACAAAACAGCTTGGTCTCCCTGTGTCAATCATTATCTCCTCCTCTTACTCTCTTTCAGGCTAGTTCCCATCTGGAATACAGAGGTCTGTCATGTCTACTTATTTGCTTGGGTTTCTAAGACCTGAACGGAAAGGCGCCCTGCGCCTTCACTCCCTTGGGAGACCAGGAGGGCATCTGTGGCCTTACGTAGACGGTGCAAGTCTCTTGTCTTGAGACTTTATTGATTTTCTGTATAAACCAAGGAACATCAGCCTCTTTTCTTCTCTCCTCTATTTTCTTATCTACAACATTCTTTCCTTATCTATCTCTCTCTAAATCAATCACCGACTCCGTCCACCCTTCAAATTCCCTGGTTCCACTGGGGCTGGACCCCAGCAGAGTAAGTTTTCCAAGTGTCTAAAAGGAAATTGACAGATTGCCCCCCCCCCCACCACACACACACACAGTTATTAATACCCAGGGTTCCTTAGGTGTAATTAGGACGGGAGCTTCTGTGGGGAACTGCGGGCACCTTCAGTTCTGATTGCCTTGAGGGTCCGACACCTGAAACCTATGCCTCTGGGGGCAGACTCTCTTCCAGTGTGGTCCTTTGCACACCAGACATGGAGCCAGCGTGGCTTAGATGTCTGAAGGAAATCCCACTTCAGGTGCCCCTCCTTTTCACAGTAATAGCAAGCCCATCCCTTTTCACCTGGGCCCCTCTGTACATTTTTCTCAGGTTGTTTAAGAACGGTTCTCATAGGAATTGTGAGGTCTTCTGCCTGTTCCTTTGTCTTTTTCTGCCTTTCTTTCTTTTCCTCATATTCATTACCATAATAGACTGTCTGAGCCAGATGTAACAGATTATCTAAAAACTGTTTTGATCCATACACCCATTTTAATAGCTTATGGCAAATATCTGGAGCCAACTGAGTGAGAAATCTATCTTTTAAAATCACTCTTCCCTCTTCATTTTTGGGATCAATTTCAATGAATCTGCAAAGAGCTTCTCTCATTCTATCTAGGAATTGACCAGGAACTTCCTTCACCTCCTGCTATATGTTTGCCAATTTGCCATAGTTTAAAGGCTTAGCCTGTGTCCTTCAAGAATACATCTGACAAAATGACTCTGATCCCATATTCCTTAGCTGTTTTGTAGTCCCAGTCTGGTTCTGTAATTGGGAATGCCTGATTCCCAGTGGGGATGGTGGTTATCTCATCCTCCCTCTTCCATACTGATCCACTATCAAGCTATTCATCTCCATAAGCAAGCACTTTCCCCAAAACTAGAATTTTTGAGTCAAGTCTGGACTCAGCATTTGTCCCAAGATATACATCATATCCTTCCAAGTAAGGTCATAAGGCAGAGTAACACCTTTAAAAGCTTTAGTATATTTTTTTGGTCCTCTGAATAGTCTCCCAGATCCTCCTTGATTCTTTGTATTTCTTGATAAGATAAAAGCTTATTAATACTCATAGATTGATTATTTCTCCAGGTGGGTCCTTCATGAAGAGGCAAACAGCTTGTGTGGCTGTTCCTCAGTCTCTCTGGCTGCTCTGCACATATGATGCCAGGGGTAGATTGGAGAAACCTGCTTTTCTTTATCTCTTTGTCTCCTGTCCTCCATCTCATCTAGCAAAGTAGGAAGACAGGAGGGAGCTGAAGGTTCCACACCCAAATCTATACCCTTAGAACACAAGCCTGGCATATTTCTCAGAGAGAAAAAGGGCAACACAAATGCTGCTGCTGCTGCTAAGTCAGTTCAGTCATGTCTGACTCTGTGTGATGCCAGAAATGAGAGCCCACCAGGCTCCCCCGTCCCTAGGATTCTCCAGGCAAGAACACTGGAGTGGGTTACTTCTACCCATTTTCCTTGTTTTCTACAGAACTGGTCTAATTGTAAGAAAGTATTATATTTCAGCTGGATGAAGTTCAAAGGAGTGAGGCTGGAATTGTTAGCTCCAACCTGTAATAGAGGAAAAAAGCGACCAGCGCCATCTTTCTACCAGAGGCGTCCCTCTCTGCTCTAGATGATGGTGTAGACAGACTTTACATCAAAGCTTTTCCCTTCTGGTTGGACTTAATCTGTCCCTTACTGACGCAGGTGCTGTACTTGTTCCTCCTGGGTCTACCAGCAAGACGGGGTGGGGATGCACCAGAGGTAGACATGATGCCATCCCTAACTGACATCCAGCTCCTCACCATTAAAACCTTGCTTGCCTCTGATGCCACCCGGGGTGTGATCAGAGTAAGCTTCCAGAATGTCTCACAAGTTAAGACTGATGGGGGAAACATTCCTCACCTCAGTGCCTGTGCATGACCATGAGTATATTCAAGCACAATAATACCGACATGAACATAAAACTGAGATGTTCCTTCCAAGCATCACCACACCAGTATAAGCCCCTCCTCTGGTTCATTAAGAGCCAGGGTTACCAAAGGAAAAAATATCCATTGTAGTTCCATTGTAGTTCTGAATAACCGTTATCCTCAGAGATGCTCTTGGAGCTAGAGCTCCATCTAGCTTCTGAACTTTGGATTCCTAGCAGGGCTAGATGCTTCCTGACTACCAATCAAAGTTTGGGATCAATGTAACAGTGCACAGTAAAAGATCACAAGTCCCTTGAAAGTCTATGATCCAACAGATTAGTTTGACACTTCTAATACCCAAGGATTTATGAAATGGTCAAAGACCAAAACGTCTGACCAAGAAAGGAGAGTTCGGACCACAAGGTTTGCCCATTATTGGTGGGCACGAGAGTTCCAGGAAAATATTTCTGCTTTATTGGCTATGCCAAAGCCTTTGTGTGGAGCACAATAAACTGTGGTAAATTCTTCAAGAGATGGGAATACTAGACCTCCTGACCTACCTACCTCTTGAGAAACCTGTATGCAGGACAGGAAACAACAGTTAGAACTAGACATGGAACAATGGACTGTTTCCAAATAGGAAAAGGAGTACCTCAAGGCTGTATTTTTTCACCCTGCTTATTTAACTTCCATTCAGAGGACATCATGAGAAATTCTGGGCTGGAGGAAACACAAGCAGGAATAAAGATTGCCGGGAGAAAGAGCAATAAACTCAGATTTGAAGATGACATCACCCTTAGGGCAGAAAGTGAAGACATAAACAGCCTCTTGATGAAAATGAAAGAAGATAGTGAAAAAGTTAACTTAAAGTTCAACATTCAGAAAACTAAGATCATGGAATCCAGTTCAAAAACTTCAGGGGAAATAGAGGGAAAAACAGTGGGAAAAGTGGCTGACATTATTTTCTGGGCTCCAAAATGATTACAGATGGTGACTGCCACCATGAAATTAAAAGACACTCCTTGGAAGGCAAGTTATGACCTAATTAGACAGCATATTAAAAAGCAGAAACATTACTTTGTCAACAAAGGTCAGTCTTGTCAAGGCTATGGTTTTTCCAGTGGTCATTTATGGATGTGTGTGTTGGAGTATAAAGAAAGCTGAGTGCCAAATAATTGATACTTTTGAACTGTGGTACTGAAGAAGACTCTTGAGAGTCCCTTGGACTGCAGAGATATCCAACCAGTCCATCCTAAAGAAGATCAGTCCTGGGTGTACTATGGAAAGACTGATTTTGAAGCTGAAGCTCCAATAATTGGACCTCCTGATGCAAAGAACCAACTCATTGGAAAAGACCCAGATGCTGAGAAACATTGAGGGCAGGAGGAGAACGGGATGACGGAGGGTAATATGGGTGGGTGGCATCACCAACTCAATGGACATGGCTTTGAGTGAACTCCAGGCATTAGCAATGGACAGGGAGGCTGTGGTCATGGGGTCAAAAAGAGTCAGACACGACTGAGGGATTGAACTTAACTGAAAGAGCCACAAACTGTTTGCCAAATCCTCCTCATCCTTTTGACCTTAACCTAGAAATTTTAGCTCTCCTTGCCACTCAATTTGTAAAGAATCTGCCTAAAATGCAGAAGGCCTGGGTTTGAATCCTGGGTTGAGAAGGTCGACTGGACAAGGGCAAGGTTACCCACTCCAGTATTCTGGTGAGGAGATTCCACAGACTGTATAGTCCAGGAAGTTTCAAAGAGTTGGATACAAGTGAGTGGCTCTAATTTTCTTTTCTCAGAAACGTTATGTGTCCTCCTCAAAATTTTTCAAGTTATCGAAGCCACCATACTCTCTGCAGCCTTCACCCTAGGCTCCTTGTTTACCTAGTGGGTTGATGCCCTTTTCCTTTTAACTAAACTAATCAGGAAGTGCTTATAGCCTCCCTCATTCTGTTAAGAATACATGTATGAGGCCATGTAACTCCCAAATCTAAACTTCAATATGCACAAAAAACAAACCAACTGTTACTTGGTTGAGATGGGAGATGTTAGAAAACGTTCAGAGAGTCGCCCTTACTGTCAGCTTGTACCTGTCCTTCATACTTCCTCTCCTCAAATACCAATAGTCTTTGTACAACCCATTGTTACTCTTATTAACCTTGACTTTTTCAATGCAAAAGAGCACAATCCAAACTGTTAACTTATGACAGTTTACCTCTGCCTGACATAATTGATCTGATTGCTGGTCATGCTGGCATCTAGACACTGCTAAAGAATCTGGAGTATTCTTTGTTCCTATGGATGTGAACGTTTGATGGTCTAAGTATGGGGGATGGATGAAGAAGTTATGGCACCAATGGCTAAGAAAATTTTCCTTTGGCTCTTTTTCTGCTGGGTTCATTGATCTTGGATAACCTCTGTGGAAGTTCAAGAACTGTCCCTTGCACAAATAAAAACTGTCACCTCAGTGTGAAAACAAATTTGATATGATTTATATCCCTAGAGACACACCAGGACCGTGATACACTTAGAATCTACATTTTGACCCCATAATTGGCACATCAGACTTTTGAAAAGCATTATAAATTGGCTGCAGTAGGCTATATATAAACTGCATAAGGGTGGTCAGTGCAAAAATTTAGACTCACTTGGCTACAGAACCAAGATTTGAAGTTGGCAATGCCAGAGTTCAGGCCTTCTGCACCAACTCTTTTGCAACCCATTCTGCTCTCACAGTATGACAAGAGATTATGGAAAATGGAGACATAGGGATGCTAGCATTACCAATGGCAAATGTCAGGGAATACACCAGATGCTGGAAGTTACAGGTTCCATCCTATCTTTGTTTTCCAACCACACTGGTCTTTTTAATTTAGGGGGCAATGATGTATATCAAGAGTGTCCATCTGAATGGTCAGGACGATGGGGACTTTGGTAACTGAGTCCTTCTACTACCCTAAATTACAGTCAAAGTAGAAAACGTGGCTCCTTTGCTCATTAATCTCTGCCCCATAAATATCTTAGTGGGATAATCATAGACAATTGAATGTATATCACAACTCTTCATTTCTTTTCAGTTTTCAGGATCTTATTCCCATTCTCTAGAGGCTGTAAATTGGAAAGGCCATCTTATCTCTCTCTGTTTTAGTGGAACAAGAGTTAAGTTATTTTACCCTATGCAAACTTTGAAAAAGCTTAAGCCACAGGTTAACGTCCTAGCTTCAGTCATCCTCTAAAGCAGACTTGCTCTGAGAATCCTAAATACTCAACCTAGAAAATCTTGTGAATCATTTCACTAAAACTGCTGCTTCGAGAAAATATGTACAAATTATTGAAAGTGAAGAAAACACTTGTCAGGTCAAGAAACGCTCTTTTATTGGACTAATCTACCCCCAGGAATGGAGAAAGGTTTCAGTAGGGTTTGAGAAGGTGTACTTTTACTTGATTTGTTCTTTTCAGTTCCTTCATCTTCATTCTAATCTATGTTCTTGTCTTTCTCTGCAGATCTCTTAACACTGAGCTACTGACCCAGTTTTGCTCTCCATAACCTCCAAATTAGCTTTTAGTTTGCAAAATTGCCAGGGAAAGTTGCAGAGGTGGAAGCTCTAGGGGCTCCTGGCAGGCTTCTCAAGACATACCTTACTAACTTGTTGACTGTTCTGAATAAAGCCATCCTGGGAAGTGGTCAATAAAATCAAATGATTAAAAACAAAAATAAAAGTATTACAGGCCCCGACCTCCCCCTGAATGTAGGAAATGAATTCATATGATGTTACCATCCTTATGACAAGAATATAGAAATGATCCTTGTCCCCAGAGTTAGGTAATTCAAGGGTAAGAAAGCTACATAAACATACTCTGACAGTCCTCTATTAATGTTCTTTTCCAAGCAAAAGCTTCTTTGTTTGTGAAATCTACAAATAAATATCTGTCCAAAAATCATATAGAGTCCTCTTTCATCTTGCCTAGGGGTTAGATATTTTCCGTCAGTTTCTGAAGAAGACATTAGCTTCTTCTCATGATTGGAGAGCTATATATTTTATCTTTATTAAAATAAATACATATATATTGAGCGTGTTTGGTCACTTCAGACAACCCATTTCTTTAAGACCTCTGTCTGTATGAATTAAATTAGTTGATTTTTCCTGTCTGCAGGTAAGGATACATGAGCGGGTTGCCACTGGCATTGGAGGAGAATGCCACACATGAGGGAACCTGGTGGCCTACCTTCCATGTGGTCACATACAGTTGGATATTACTGAAGGAACTTAGCACACAAAATAACACATTAACTTGAAAGGTTGTTATTGAATTATGACGCCAGGATTCTTGGCCCCGGGAGGAGAATTCAATCTGGGACCAGAGATGAGGCTTGATCGCTCAGAGCTTTTGTGTAACAAAGTTTTATTAAAGTATAAAGGAGATAGAGAAAGCTTCTGACATAGGCATCAGAAGGAGGCAGAAAGAGTACCCCCCTGCTAGTCTTTAGCTAGATGTTATATAGTTATCAGCAGTCTGTTAATGAAAGAAAGGAATGTCTCAAAACTTGGAATGCCACCAGGCCCCTCACCCATAGGATGTATTTTGGGATAATCTTGGCTCCAAATGGTTCATCTTGGGACATAAAAGGATTAACTTGAATCTTGAAGAAGGGCAGAGCACCATACAAATAGTGTTATTTACATAGATTAGAGGATCAGAGTATAACATACTGGTTTATCAAGTAGGTTCTGAGCCCAAAAGGCGGAACCGACTTGAAGACAGAGTTTGGGGTAAATGCATAGTACATTAGCATAGCTTAAGATAAACATTTCCGTAAGAAAAAGGCAATGGTTAACTTCAGATGAAACCAGGTGTCATGGCAACACAGAATTTTAAGAGAAACCTCCTTTTAAATTTATATAGAGAAGGAAAAAATATTGCTACTTTGTTTCCTCCTGCCGCTTAAGAGAAATAAAAATGTCTTACACTTGCAGGCTATTTCCTCCATTTGGAGACCCCTGGCCTTCCTGCCTGTTACCCTCTCAAACTGATGGCTAATATATATGTAGTACACCTGTCCTCATATTTGCCATTTACATGCTCATAAAAATATTGGGTACAGTACAAAATAAGAACATCTGGTTCTATGCCACTACTGATGGAAAATATAATTCCTAATACATCTGCTTTGTTTAAGTCCATTTACATTTCCTTATGTTTTAAATTGCTTCAGTTAGTCTGTTCTTATAGCAATTTACTTTTTAAAAAATATTTGTTCAAAGTACCTAACAATCCTCTTTATTTAGTATGAATTCATAGCAATGCCATCTTAATCATTCTCCTTTCAGTAACTGAATATCTTCCCCTTCTGTTTGTTCAGTTCACCTATTTTTTTCCCCATTTTTATTAACTTTGTTTTTAGCCTTTGTTCTCTTCCTTTTCTATTCAGTTCAGTTCAGTTCAGTTCAGTCGCTCAGTCGTGTCCTACTCTTTGCAGCCCCATGAATCGCAGCACGCCAGGCCTCCCTGTCCATCACCAACTCCCGGAGTTCATTCAGACTCACGTTCATTGAATCAGTGATGCCATCCAGCTATCTCATACTCTGTCATCCCCTTCTCCTCCTGTCCCCAAACCCTCCCAGCATCACAGTCTTTTCCCCCAATCCCTCCCAGCATCAGTCTTCTCCAATGAGTCATCTCTTCACATGAGGTGGCCAAATTGCTGGAGTTTCAGCTTTAGCATCATTCCCTCCAAAGAAATCCCCGAATTGATCTCCTTTAAAATGGATGGGTTGGATCTCCTTGAAGTCCAAGGGACTCTCAAGAGTTTTCTCCAACACCACAGTTCAAAAGCATCAATTCTTCAGCACTCAGCTCTCTTCACAGTCCAACTTTCACATCCATATATGACTACTGGAAAAACCATAGCCTTGAATAGACAGACCTTAGTCTGCAAAGTAATGTCTCTACTTTTGAATATGCTGTCTAGGTTGGTCATAACTTTTCTTCCAAGAGTAAGCATCTTTTAATTTCATGACTGTAATCACCACCTGCAGTGATTTTGGAGCCCCCAAAAGTAAAGTCTGACACTGTTTCCACTGTTTCCTCATCTATTTCCCATGGAGTGATGGGACTGGATGCCATGATCTCCGTTTTCTGAATGTTGAGCTTAAAGCCAAATTTTTCACTCTCCTCTTTTAATTTCATCAAGAGGCTTTTTAGTTCCTCTTCACTTTTTGCCATAAGGGTGGTGTCATCTGCATATCTGAGGTTATTGATATTTCTCCCAGCAATCTTGATTCCAGCTTGTGTTTCTTCCAGTCCAGCGTTTCTCATGATATACTCTGCATATAAGTTAAATAAGCAGGATGATGATATACAGCCTTGACGTACTCCTTTTCCTATTTGGACCCAATCTGTTGTTCCATGTCCAGTTCTAACTGTTTCTTCCTGGCCTGCCTACAGATTTCTCAAGAGGCAGGTCAGGTGGTCTGATATTCCCATCTCTTTCAGAATTTTCCAGTTTATTGTGATCCACACAGTCAAAGGCTTTGGAATAGTCAATAAAGCAGAAATAGATGTTTTGTGGAACTCTCTTGCTTTTTCCATGATCCAACAGATGCTGGCAATTTGTTCTCTGGTTCCTCTGCCTTTTCTAAAACCAGCTTGAACATCAGGAAGTTCACGGTTCATGTATTGCTGAAGCCTGGCTTGGAGAATTTTGAGCATTACTTTACTAGCGTGTGAGATGAGTGCAATTGTGCAGTAGTTTGAGCATTCTTTGATATTGCCTTTCTTTGAGATTGGAATGAAAACTGACCTTTTCCAGTCCTGTGGCCACTGCTGAGTTTTCCAAATTTGCTGGCATATTGAGTGGAACAATGTATCCTTTATATTCTTTTAAACAAAATATATAATGCGTTGACTGCAGTAGTTGTGAAAATTCATCTGTCTTCTAAAATAGCTTCAGAGAAAATTGCAAAACTGTAAATACACTCGATTCCTGTCTAATATGAAGGTTTTCATGTTGCGGTATTTTTCTTAATGATTGTGTTATATAATGGGAGTATCTCAGTCTTAAACAGACCACTATTATTTAAACTTTTCTCTGTTTAGAGGTCTAATGTAGGAAATATTGATGGCTTTGCATCACATTAAAAAATATAAAACAATTTTTAAAAAAAGTTTTTAAGAAAGGGCTCAACTTTTGTTAACTGCTATAGTGGATAAATACCAAGAGCAAAATGTATAGTTTGAACATGGGGTGAAAAATAATGTTCTGGACTAAGAATGAAAATCAAGAAAAAGAATATAGTGCCATGATAGGGTAGTTTGCAATGTGTTTAAAAAATGTCTCATTGGAGAGGTGACATTTCCACAGAGAATTAAAGATGAGATAGGTGAAGGGAAAGAAATCTCAGGAAAGACTATACCACATAAATGTAGTAGCAGGAGAAAATCTCAAGGTTGAAATATTCTTTTGGTAATTAAGAGACAGTGAAAGTGAGATACCATGGGAATACAGAAACTTGTAAAAGTAATAGGGGCCATCTCATCTTATCCTAAGTTGAAAATAGGAACTGACACAGGGTTTTGAACAGACAAGGAACTTGTGCTGACACAGGGTTTCAGAGGATCTTTGTTTTGTAAACCAGAGGATCTTGGTTTGCTCACAGTGAGTGCACCCCATGTGCATTCTGGCTGCTGGTAAGAAAAACTAACAATTCATATTGGGTTGATAGAAGAAACAGGTGCTCAACCCATTGTCTCCTTTGTATCACTGTTTTTTTCTCTTTTTTTTTCAGCCCTGTTCCCAATTTCTTTCGGCCTCAGCTGTGTGGCAATTTTCATGTGCCACAGAGCCTCTGAAGTCACAGTGTTGGTCTTGAGCATCATTACTTAATCAGTTTTTAGAATAGCTCTTAACAGATTAGTTGGGTGATTATATGAATGTTTAGTTCTGTTTCCTCTGTCCCCACCAAGAAATGGAAGTCTGACACAGCTGCAGCAGCTGTGAGCCAAATGAATCCACACTCTGGGTTATAAGCCATCAGAACCGTGTGGACCCTGAGACAGAGCGTGTGTATGATGATAACTTCTTCCAAAACTTGGATGTTGTGGCCAATGTCCTTGACAGTGTGGATGCCTGTAAGTGTTCTGGATGGGTGAGAACAAAGCCAGAGCCATGTTTGTGTTTTCAGAAGGCAGTGTCATCATCTCATGTAGTGATGTTTACCTCCCCTTCATCTGCTGACTGTTTTCCACAGGCATGTACATGGACAGGCACTGTGTTTACCACTGCAAGTCACTTCTGGAGTCAGGCACCCTGGGAACCAAAGGTAATGTACAAGTGATTATCCCCTTCCTGACAGAGGCATACAGCTTCAACCAGGACCCTCCTGAGAAGTCCATTTCCATCTGCAGACTAAAGCACTTCCTGAATGCCATCGAGCACACTTTGCATGTGATCAGCTATGGGGGTAGAAAGAGGTGGAACAGATAGGCATCTGGACAGTGGACAGTGTAAAGCTCTTTTTATTCCAGTGATGTAAGCCTCAGTGTATGTAAAATGTGCTCTTCCTTCAAATCTCCTTCATTCACTTTAAACTTAGTACCCTAAACTTTTTGGAATGCTTTTTCTTAACTTGTGAATTTTATTTTGCAAACATACAGGGAAGCATTATGTATACTATGCAAAATATTTTACATAAGAAGTGTATATCTAACAACTGAAGGTGCTTTTCTTAATATACAGGATATTGTTTACTTGCTTAACAAAATCCTCTTCTTAATATCTGCTCTGCTCATTGTTTAAACCCCTCTCTAATACTGAGTACATAGTTTTGAGTATAGCTTTCTATTTTTGTCAAAAATACATTTAGCAGCTTGTCAGAATAATTCTGTTTATAAAATGCACATATATACAGAAGCACATATCTTTCATCTCGATTGACAACATAAAAGCCTCCCATTAGCTGGCACTCAGAACCTACCACTAATTCCTGTCTTCGTTTCTGTCCCCAAATAACCATCATTTTATGAAAATAATTCTTAATGTAGTTTTTGAGTATGTTTAGGAAGTATGGGAATAGTAAGAAAAGAAGAAACAGTCGAATCTGTCAATTTTCTTTCAGGATGAGTTTATACTTGAATCAGGGATTCAGTACACAGTTTGTATCTCTGCCTGTCCATGCCTCCCATGTTTGTGTGTGTGTGTACATATTTATAGTCAGATACAGAGGGAGAGGTAGGGAGATGTGTTGATGTGGGTGTGTGTGACTGTTTCTCTCAAAATATAAAACCTTTGCAAGATTATGGTTCCATTACTCAGTTTCTTTCTACTAACATACAGAAAGGCCAACAAAAGGGCTTTTGAAACAAATACCTGTTTAACACTTGGACTTAAGCTCCTCATGCTTCACATCACTTATCTGTAAAATGGAAATGAAAGTTGTAACTCTCACAGGACATTTGTAAAGCATTTACATTTGGTATATACTTGTGACATTCACAATAAGTTTAAAATACATACCTGTGTGCTTATTCTTTGAAATTTATTCCTTGAGGTGTAGATATTGGTGACTTAGAATTTTGAAATGAGGATTCAAAAGACAAGATGTACCTCAAGGTCACAAAAGTGTAGCAGAGCTGGCATTTGAATCTGGATCTCCACCAACGGGATATTTCACCTCACTTTGCCTGGGACTGTATTTATTTATCTCTTTAATTCTCAAGGGGAAAAGTGCTATTATTACTTTCTGCCCAGTCCTCAGAAGATCACTGTGGAGAGACCATTCATGTTTTATTATCTTTGTGAACTTTTTTTCTATAATTAAAGCATGACATAACTAGGTTAGCATGTACAACCTCAGAAGATGGTTTCCACAAACTTAAGTTTGGCAATAATCTCTGCCCAGACTAACATCATTGATTTTTTTTTTTAATTTTTACTTTAAAATTCTGTATTGGTTTTGTCATACATTGACATGAATCCACCACAGGTGTACATGCGTTCCCAAACATGAACCCCCCTCCCACCACCCTCCCCACAACATCTCTCTGGATCATCCCCGCATATCAGCCCCAAGCGTGCCATATCCTGCATCAGACATAGACTGGCAATTCGATTCTTACATGATATTATACATGTTTCAATACCATTCTCCCAAATCATCACACCCTCTCCCTCTCCCTCTGAGTCCAAAAGTCCACTATACACATCTGTGTCTTTTTTGCTGTCCTGCATACAGGGTCATCATTGCCATCTTTCTAAATTCCATATATATGTCTTAGTATACTGTATTGGTGTTTTTCTTTCTGGCTTGCTTCACTCTGTATAATCGGCTCTAGTTTCATCCATCTCAATAGAACTGATTCAAATGTAATCTTTTTAATGGCTGAGTACTACTCCATTGTGTGTATGAACCACAGCTTTCTTATCCATTCATCTGCTGATGGACATCTAGGTTGTTTCCATGTCCTGGCTATTATATACAGTGCTGCGATGAACATTGGGGTACATGTGTCTCTTTCAATTCTGGTTTCCTCTGTGTGTATGCCCAACAGTGGGATTGCTGGGTCATAAGGCATTTCTATTTGCAATTTTTTAAGGAATCTCCACACTGTTCTCCATAGTGGCTGTACTAGTTTGCATTCCCACCAACAGTGTAAGAGGGTTCCCTTCTCTCCACACCCTCTCCAGCATTTATTGCTTGCAGATTTTTGGATCGCAGACATTCTGACTGGTGTGAAGTGGTACCTCATTGTGGTTTTGATTTGCATTTCTCTAATAATGAGTGATGTTGAGCATCTTTTCATGTGTTTGTTAGCCATCCGTATGTCTTCTTTGGAGAAATGTCTATTTAGTTCTTTGGCCCATTTTTTGATTGGGTCGTTTATTTTTCTGGAATTGAGCTGCAGGAGTTGCTTGTATATTTTTGAGATTAGTTGTTTGTCAGTTGCTTCATTTGCTATTATTTTCTCCCATTCGGAAGGCTGTCTTTTCACTTTGCTTATACTTTCCTTTGTTGTGCAGAAGCTTTTAATTTTAATTAGGTCCCATTTGTTTATTTTTGCTTTTATTTCCAGAATTCTGGGAGGTGGATCATAGAGGATCGTGCTGTGGTTTATGTCGGAGAGGGTTTTGCCTATGTTCTCCTCTAAGAGTTTTATAGTTTCTGGTCTTACATTTAGATCTTTAATCCATTTTGAGTTTTTCTTTGTGTGCGGTGTTAGAAAGTGATGTAGTTTCATTCTTTTACAAGTGGTTGACCAGTTTTCCCAGCACCACTTGTTAAAGAGATTGCCTTTACTCCACTGTATATTCTTGCCTCCTTTGTCAAAGATAAGGTGTCCATATGTGTGTGGATTTATCTCTGGGCTTTCTATTTTGTTCCATTGATATATATTTCTGTCTTTGTGCTAATACCATACTGTCTTGATGACTGTGGCTTTGTAGTAGAGCCTGAAGTCAGGCAAATTGATTCCTCCAGTTCCATTCTTCCTTCTCAAGATTGCTTTGGCTATTCGTGGTTTTTTGTCTTTCCATACATATTTGAAATTATTTGTTCTAGTTCTGTGAAAAATATCGCTGGAAGCTTGATAGGTCTTGCATTGAATTTGTAAATTGCTTTGCGTAGTATACTCATTTTCACTATACTGATTCTTCCGATCCATGAGCATGGTATATTTCTCCATCTATTAGTGTCCTCTTTGATTTCTTTCATCAGTGTTTTATAGTTTTCTGTATATAGGTCTTTAGTTTCTTTAGGTAGATATATTCCTAAGTATTTTATTCTTTTTCTTGCAATGGTGAATGGAATTGTTTCCTTAATTTCTTTTTCTACTTTCTCATTATTAGTGTATAGGAATGCAAGGGATTTCTGTGTGTTGATTTTATATCCTGCAACTTTACTATATTCATTAATTACCTCTAGTAATTTTCTGGTGGAGTCTTTAGGGTTTTCTATGTAGAGGATCATGTCATCTGCAAACAGTGAGAGTTTTACTTCTTCTTTTCCAATTTGGATTCCTTTTATTTCTTTCTCTGCTCTGATTGCTGTGGCTAAAACTTCCAGAACTATGTTGAATAGTAGTGGTGAAAGTGGGCACCCTTGTCTTGTTCCTGACTTTAGGGGAAATGCTTTCAATTTTTCTCCATTGAGGATAATGTTTGCTGTGGGTTTGTCATATATAGCTTTTATTATGTTGAGGCATGTTCCTTCTATTCCTGCTTTCTGGAGAGTTTTTATCATAAATGGATGTTGAATTTTGTCAAAGGCCTTCTCTGCATCTATTGAGATAATCATATGACTTTTATTTTTCAATTTGTTAATGTGGTGAGCTACATTGATTGATTTGCGGATGTTGAAGAATCCATGCATCCCTGGGATAAAGCCCACTTGGTCATGGTGTATGATCTTTTTAATGTGTTGTTGGATTCTGATTGCTAGAATTTTGTTGAGCATTTTTGCATCTATCTTCATCAGTGATATTGGCCGGTATTTTCTTTTTTTGTAGTATCTTTGTCAGGTTTTGGTATTAGGGTGATGGTGGCCTCATAGAATGAGTTTGGAAGTTTCCCTTCCTCTGCAATTTTCTGGAAGAGTTTGAGTAGGATAGGTGTTAACTCTTCTCAAAATTTCTGGTAGAATTCAGCTGTGAAGCCGTCTGGACCTGGGCTTTTGTTTGCTGGATGATTTCTGATTACAGTTTCAATTTCCGTGCTTGTGATGGGTCTGTTAAGATTATCTATTTCTTCCTGGTTCAGTTTTGGAAAATTGTATTTTTCTAAGAATTTGTCCATTTCTTCCAGGTTGTCCATTTTATTGTCATATAATTGCTGATAGTAGTCTCTAATGATCCTTTTTATTTCTGTGTTGTCTGTTGTGATCTCTCCATTTTCATTTCTAATTTTATTGATTTGATTTTTCTCTCTTTGCTTCTTGATGAGTCTGGCTAATGGTCTGTCAGTTTTATTTATCCTTTCAAAGAACCAGCTTTTGGCTTTGTTGATTTTTGCTATGGTCTCTTTTGTTTCTTTTGCATTTATTTCTGCTCTAATTTTTAAGATTTCTTTCCTTCTGCTAACTCTGGGGTTCTCCAATTCTTCCTTTTCTAGTTGCTTTAGGTGTAGAGTTAGGTTATTTATTTGACTTTTTTCTTGTTTCTTGAGGTATGCCTGTATTGCTAGGAACTTTCCTCTTAGGAGTGCTTTTATAGTGTCCCACAGGTTTTGAGTTGTTGTGTTTTCATTTTCATTAGTTTCTATGCATATTTTGATTTCTTTTTTGATTTCTTCTGTGATTTGTTGGTTATTCAGAAGCGTGTAGTTCAGCCTCCATATGTTGGAATTTTTAATAGTTTTCCTCCTGTAATTGAGATCTAATCTTAGTGCATTATGGTCAGAAAAGATGCTTGGAATGATTTCGATTTTTTTGAATTCATCAAGGTTATATTTATGGCCCAGGATGTGATCTATCCTGGGGAAGGTTCCATGAGCACTTGAGAAAAATGTGAAATTCATTGTTTTGGGGTGAAATGTCCTATAGATATCAGTTAGGTGTAACTGGTCTAATGTATCATTTAAAGTTTGTGTTTCTTTGTTAATTTTCTGTTTAGTTGATATGTCCATAGGTGTGAGTGGGGTATTAAAGTCTCCCACTATTATTGTGTTGTTGTTAATTTCCCCTTTCATACTTGATAGCATTTGTCCTACATATTGTGGTGCTCCTATATTGGGTGCATATATATTTATAATTGTTATATCTTCTTCTTGGATTGATCCTTTGATCATTATGTAGTGGTCTTCTTTGTCTCTTTTCACAGCCTTTGTTTTAAAGTCTATTTTATCGGATATGAATATTGCCACTCCTGCTTTCTTTTGGTCTCTATTTGCATGGAATATCTTTTTCCAACCCTTCACTTTCAGTCTGTATGTGTCCCTTGTTTTGAGGTGGGTCTCTTGTAACAGCATATAGAGGATTCTGCTTTTTGTATCCATTCGACCAGTTTTTGCCTTTTGGTTGGGGCATTCAATCCATTTACGTTAAAGGTAATTATTGATAAGTATGATCCCATTGGCATTTGTTTTATTATTTTGGGTTCGGGTTTATACTCCCATTTTGTGTTTCATTTCTAGAGAATATCCTTTAAAATTTGTTGGAGAACTGGTTTGGTGGTGCTGAATTCTCTCAGGTTTGCTTGTCTGTAAAGCTTTTGATTTCTCTTTTGTATTTGAATGAGATTCTTGCTGGGTATAGTAATCTGGGCTGTAGGTTATTTTCTTTCATCACTTTAAGTATGTCTTGCCATTCCCTCCTGGCCTGAAGAGTTTCTATTGAGAGATCAGCTGTTATCCTTATGGGAATCCCCTTGTGTGTTATTTGTTGTTTTTCCCTTGCTGCTTTTAATAGTTGTTCTTTGTGTTTGATCTTTGTTAATTTGATTAATATGTGTCTTGGGGTGTTTTGCCTTGGGATTATCCTATTTGGAACTCTCTGGGTTTCTTGGACTTGGGTGATTATTTCCTTCCCCATTTTAGGGAAGTTTTCAACTAATCTCCTCAAGGATTTTCTCATGGTCTTTCTTTTTGTCTTCTTCTGTGACTCCTATAATTCGAATGTTGGAGCATTTCATATTGTCCTGGAGGTCTCTGAGATTGTCCTCATTTCTTTTAATTCGTTTTTCTTTTTTCCTCTCTGATTCATTTATTTCTACCATTCTATCTTCTATTTCACTAATCCTATCTTCTGCCTCCGTTATTCTATTATCTGTGCCTCCAGAGTGTTTCTGATCTCATTTATTGTGTTATTCATTGTATATTGACTCTTTTTTAGTACTTCTAGGTCCTTGTTGAACCTTTCTTGCATCTTCTCAATCCTTGTCTCTAGGGTATTTATCTGTGATTCCATTTTGATTTCAAGATTTTGGATCATTTTCACTATCAATATTCGGAATTCTTTCTCAGGTAGATTCCCTATCTCTTCCTCTTTTGTCTAGTTTGGTGGGCATTTCTCCTGTTCCTTTACCTGTTGAGTATACCTCTGTCTCTTCATCTTGGTTATATTGCTGCGTTTTGGGTGGCAATTTTATATTCTGGTAATTTGTGTAGTTCTCTTTATTGTGGAGCTTCCTCACTGTGGGTGGAGTTGTATCAGTGGCTTGTCAAGGTTTCCTGGTTAGGGAGGCTTGTGTTGGAGGTCTGGTGGGTGGAGCTGGGTTTCTTCTCTCTGGAGTGCAGTGGAGTGACCAGTAATGGGTTATGAGACGTCTAAAGTTTTGGGGTAACTTTGAGCTGCCTGTATATTGAACCTCAGGGGTGTGTTCCTGTGTTGCTGGTGAATTTGTGTGATATGTCTTGCTCTGGAACTTGTTGGCCCTTGGGTGGAGCTTTGTTTCCGTGTTGGTATGGAGGCATTTGATGAGCTCCTATTGCTTCATGTTCCCTGAATTCAGGGGTTCTCTGATGTTCTCAAGCTTTGGATTTAAGCCTCCTGACTCTGGTTTTCGGGTTTTATTTTTATAGTGGTCTCTAGACTTCTCCATCTATACAGCACCAATGATATAGCATCTAGGTTAAAGATGAAAGGTTTCTCCACTTTGAGGGACACCCAGAGAGGTTCACTGGTTTACATGGAGAAGAGAATAGGGAGGGGGTAGTTAGAGGTGACTGGAATGAGATGTGGTGAGATCAAAAGAGGAGAGAGCAAGTTAGTCAATAGTCACTCCCTTATGTGTGCTCCATATTCTGGACCTCTCAGAGGTATTCACGGAGTTATATAGGGAAGAGGAGAGAGAGGAAGTAGACAGAGGTGGCCAGGAGGGTAAGAGAGAGGAATGAAAAGGGGAGAGACAGGTCCAGCCAGTAATGAGTTCCTTAGGTGTTCTCCACCATCTAGAACACAGAGAATCACAGAGTTGGATATAGAAGAGATTGGGTGGTGGGAGAGAGACAGAGGCCACCTGGTGGTGAAAAAGGAGAGTCCAAAAAGAGGAGAGAGTGTTCAAGTCAGTAATCTCGCTGTCAGGTAAGATTGGGTTATGAAATGTACAAGATTGACAACAAAAACCGAAAAGCAAAGATTAAAAACCTAGAGTAGAGGTTAGATTTTCAAAATTACAATATTAAAGACAGGAAGCAGAAGGAAGAAAGAAGAAAAAAAGAAAAAAAAAGAAAAAGAAAAAAATAATAAGAAAAAAAATAAGAAAAAAAAAAACCCACAAGATCAAAAAAGAAATACCAACAACAATCACGTGAAGACTATATATGGTTTTTGCCTTAAAAACGTAGAGTCTTTTTTTTTTTGAAAAGTAATAGTTATAGAAGTAAATAGTAGAGAAATAGAAGACTTAACAGTTAAAAAAAAAAGTTAGAAAAAAAAGAAAGCAAAAAAAAAAAAAAAAAAGGAATTATTGTAAAAATTGTGAAGATATCTCTGGCCCTGGAGTCACTTCCAAGGCGGTTCCCTCTGTTTAACTTCTGTTTGCTGGTCTCTTCAGTGTCTGAATTCCGTCCTGATACATGGGGGCGGTGGTGGACACTTTTTTTGGGGGGCTCACTAGTTCAGTCGCACTGTGGGCAGGGGGAGATGCTGCAAACAAGTAGCACTGACGTGGGCACACAGTGTCTCAACCCTGCTGGACCTGTCTCCCCCCACGACCCACAAACTGCTCCGGCTCCACGGAGCTCAGCCGGGAACCATCCGAGGCCGGCCCCAAGCTTCGCGCACCTCCCCGGTCCAAGCCGCTCAGGTTTGGCGCCCAGGTAACCCTCAGAGGCACAGACTTGTTTGGATCTGCGCTCTGCGCCCCTCCCGGGTCCGAGCAGCTCAGGAGCTTGACGAGCGCGGTCGCCGGGACTTGTCCCCTTCTCTGTCTCTACTGCTCAGTTTTCTGGGTGTACTGCTGGCGCTCCTTGTGAGGCAGATGGTGACTGTCCTGCACCCCCTGAAGTCTCAGCAAAGAAGCCTGCCTGCAGCTTTTTAGGTAAAGTCTCTCTGGGGCTGCGATTGCCCCTTTCCAGCCCTTACAGCTCTGGCTGCCTGTCCCCGGTGGGGGATGGTCTGCAGCCGGCTATTTCCATTCCGTCCTTTGTTCTGTGCGCGGTCCTGGCGGGGTCTTATGTTCCAGCTTTTCACGTGGTAGCTATTCCCCAGTCTGGTTTGCTAGCCCAAGTTCGATCGCTCTGGTTACGCATGGGGCATTTCTGCCCGCTTCTTACCGAGCTTGGCAGCCCGCGCCTCCTGCGCTTCCCTGCCCTGCCCCCACTTGCTAGTGGCGGTTGCAGGCGTCTGCGCTGCTTTTCCACTGGGGGAGTTGCTGTTGGGCTTGTAATCTGTTGGTTTTAATTATTTATTTGTTTTTCCTTCCTGTTATGTTGCCCTCTGTGTTTCCAAGGCTTGCCTCAGACTCGGCAGGTAGAGTGTTTCCTGGTGTTTGGAAACCTCTCTTCTTAGAATTCCCTTCCCGGGACGGGCTTCCCTTCCCGGGACGGAGCTCCCTCCTCACCTCCTTTGTCTCTTTTCTCGTCTTTTATATTTTTTCCTACCTGTTTTTGAAGACAATGATCTGCTTCTCTGGTTGCCTGATGTCCTCTGCCTTCATTCAGAGGTTGTTTTGTGGAGTTTGCTCTGCGTTGAAATGATCTTTTGAGGAATTTGTGAGGGAGAAAGTGGTCTTCCCTTCCTATTCCTCTGCCATCTTAGGACTGCCCCCTAACATCATTGATTTTTAAATGAAATGGTGGGGGCTTCAAAAGTTTGAGTAGCCCCATTGAAGAGCTTCATCCCTCTGTTTTCCCATAGCAGATATGCCTATCCTGTTTCCTATATTTTCCTGATGGCCTCTCTAATGCCTGCAGAAAACTTAATTTTGCTTCCCATATCTCACATAATATTTTCTGCTCTGTCTGCAGTGGGCTTGGGATGAGTTTGAACGTCTTTTCAGGAAACCAGGGGAAAATATCAACCAATAACTTATGTGAGTACTTTGGTGCAAAATGCCTGCTCACCCTGCCTCTGGCCTGTCAGTTAAAGTACTCTGTAACCATTTAACATTTAGGAGCTACTGTATTTTTTATTTTAAGTGTTTGGGGGATATACCAAGAGTCACACCAGTGATGTGTGGACACTTAGTTCCATAGTCAAGGATTGAAACCATACCCCTGTGGTAGAAGCACAGTTAGTGGTGACCAGGGAATTACTTGGTCTACTTTATGAATAAATTAATGGTTGCTTAGGTGACAGGACTTAATTTCCGCAGATATAAGCTTACTCCTAAGATCACTTTGTAATTCTGCGTTGGTTTCCACTCTAATTCTTAATAGAGATGCAAAGTTTGTGGAACGAATGCTGTGCCCGGCAGCCAGCCAACCTCTGGAGGTACTGGAGGCTGTGCAATGGAGCTTAGTGCTGCAGTGGCCACCATCATGGGCTGACTGTGTGACCTGAGTGTACTATCACTGGCATACCCTGTACTCCAAAAACATCAGACAGCTGCTGCGTAACTTTACTCCTAACCAGGTAGTAACACAGTTGCAGGGACTATTTGTCAGAATAGGTCTACTGGGGACAGTCTGCCCCAGCGTTGTTTAATTTATATTTTATTTATTTTTAAATGGAGAGTAATTGCTTTATGCTGTTGTATTGACTTCTGCCATGCTTCATTCCAGTTAATCCAGTTGTGGCAGGCTCAGCAAAGCATTGAGATCTCTTAAAATGAATAAGAAAATGATTTTTGAGGTCAAAGACTGCCACTGTTCTCCTTTAATCCCCAGTTGCTGTTTACTCTAGCCCTGGTATGCTTGGTATCAGTTTCCTTTAGATGTAGGATGTATCATTCCAGATTCCTGTCAAGACTGCCGAAACTGTAGAAGAAACAATTCAGAGTTAATCTCATAGACTCTATCTGTGTTTTCTTGGAACAAGTTATTCAGTTCATCTCTTCACCTCAGTATACTCGTCATGGAATTAGGAATAGTTATGGCCTAATTTCATGAGAGTTTTGTGAAGGTAAATTGCTCTTTATTAAGTTAGTAAGTTAATTTGTTAGTACAGTGCCTGGTGGGCTTCCCTGGTGGCTCAATAGTAAAGAATCTGCCTGGAGTGCAGGTGACCTGGGTTCGATCGCTGGATCAGGGAGATCCACTGGAGAAGGGAATGGCTATTCACGCCAGTATTCTTGTCTGAAGGCTCCCATGGACAGAGGGGCCTGGTGTGCTGCAGGCAACAAGGTCACAAAGAATTGGACATGACTTATCATCTGAACAACAACACCACAGTGGCTGGCAGTCCGTAAAAGTTTCATCAATATCACTATGTCTGGCAGAACGTGAGTGTAAAAGTATAGTGAGTTGGGAGTTTCAGGACTGAAAAAAGGAGTTGTGGTTATCAAAGAGAATTCCTGGGGCAAGTTCTGTTCCCCTACATCTTTCTGTTTTCTAGCTTACAGATTCAGGAGCCCCTTTCTGGTCTGGGTCTAAACGCAGCCCATACCCACTCATCTTTGATGTCAATGATGTAAGTCTACTCTCCTGTGTCTCCTGCAGTTGGGTAGAGTGTCACTGAATGGGTGGTAAGGAGGCTGAGCCTCCGTAGGTGAGTACTGATGTTCTTACCCCTCTGTACCTTGCCTTCTTTTAGGCTCTGCATCTGGACTATGTGATAGCTTCTGCCAACTGCTTTGCCCAGACTTATGGGAGAAGGAAATGGCAACCCACTCCAGTGCTCTTGCCTGGAGAATCCCAGGGACTGGGGAGCCTGGAGGGCTGCCGTCTATGGGGTTGTGCAGAGTCCGACATGACCAAAGCAACTTAGCAGCAGCAGCAGCAGCATGGGTTGATGGGCTCTTAGCATCGGAATGCTGTCACCACACTCATTCAGTCTATGCAGGTCCCTGAATTCACCCCAAATTCCTGCGTCAGGATCCAAGTTTCTGATAAGGAGCTGCAAACTTGTTCCTCTTTTGGTGAGAGCACTTATTTTGGGCTTGAGCCACCACAGTACTATAGCCCATGTCCACTAAAGGCTTCTGTGCACTTGTGTTTTGCCCCTGGCTCTGCTCTGATATCTTCTGTCTGAGATTTACCCTCTGACCTTTTTCCTTGCTTCTTCAGTTTACAGTAGCATTTGATTGAGACAAATTCTCTCTCACACTACTTCTTTCTTCTCCTTCTCTCAGATAGACCATGTCTTTTCTTTGTGTGTGTGTGTGTTTTTCCTCTGTTTTATTCTTTTTTTTCCTATACTTCTGTACAACTTGACAAAAAATATCTTCACGACCCAGATAATCACGATGATGTGATCACTCATCTAAGCCAGACGTCCTGGAATATGAAGTCAACTTGGCCTTAGAAAGCATCACTATGAACAAAGCTACTGAAGGTGAGGGGATTTCAGTTGAGCTATTTCAAATCCTGAAAGATGATGCTGTGAAAGTGCTGCACTCAATATACCAGCAAATTTGGAAAAGTCAGCAGTGGCCACAGGACTGGAAAAGGTCAGTTTTCATTCAAATCTCAAAGAAAGGCAATGCCAATGAATGTTCAAACTACCACACAATTGCACTCATCTCACAGGCTAGTAAAGCATTGCTCAAAATTCTCCAAGCCAGGCTTCAGCAATACGTGAACCATGAACTTCCAAATGTTCAAGCTGGTTTTAGAAAAGGCAGAGGAACCAGAGATCAAATTGCCAATATCCACTGTTTCATGGAAAAAGCAAGAGAGTTCCAGAAAAACATCTATTTCTGCTTTATTGACTATGCCAAAGCCTTTGAATGTGTGGATCCCAATAAACTGTGGAAAATTCTGAAAGAGATGGGAATACCAGATAACCTGACCTGCCTCTTGAGGAATCTGTATGCAGGAAGCAACAGTTAGAACTGGACATGGAACAACAGACTCTTTCCAAACAGGAAAAGGAGTATGTCAATGCTGTATATTGTCACCCTGCTTACTTAACTTATATGAAGAGTACATCATGAGAAATGCTGGACTGGAAGAAACACAAGCTAGAATCAAGATTCCCGGGAGAAATATCAATAACCTGAGATATGCAGATGATGCCACCCATATGGCAGAAAGTGAAGAAGATATAAACAGCCTCTTGATGAAAGTGAAAATGGAGAGTGAAAATGTTGCCTTAAAGCTCAACATTCAGAAAACGAAGATCATGGCATTTGGTCCCATCACTTTATGGGAAATAGATGGGGAAACAGTGTAAATAGTGTCAGAATTTATTTTGGGGGGCTCCAAAATCACTGCAGATGGTGATTGTAGCCATGAAATTAAAAGACACTTACTCCTTGGAAGAAAAATTATGACCAACCTAGATAGCATATTCAAAAGCAGAGACATTACTTTTCAGACTAAGGTCCATTTAGTCAAGGCTATGGTTTTTTCAGTGGACATGTATGGATGTGAATGTTGGACTGTAAAGAAGCTGAGTGCTGAAGAATTGATGCTTTTGAACTGTGGTGTTGGAGAAGATTCTTGAGAGTCTCTTGGAATTCAAGGAGATCCAACCAGTTCATTCTGAAGGAGATCAGCCGTGGGATTACTTTGGACGGAATGATGCTAAAGCTGAAAATCCAGTACTTTGCTTACCTCATGTGAAGAGTTGACTCATTGGAAAAGACTGTGATGCTGGGAGAAATTGGGGGCAAGAGGAGAAGAGGACGACCGAGAATGAGATGGCTGGATGGCATCACTGACTTGATGGACGTGCATCTGAGTGAACTCTGGGAGTTGGTGATGGACAGGGAGGCCTGGCATGCTGCAATTCATGGGGTCACAAAGAGTCGGACAAGACTGAGAGACTGAATTGAACAGAACTGAGATAGAAATGGGTATGATTTCTACCAGTAGTCTCTCTGCCTGATTTCTTCCGTGGTTCATCTTGACAAATCTCCTCATCTCAGTCTAGTTCAGTCACTCAGTCATGTCCGACTTTGCGATGCCATGAATTGCAGCACTCCAGGCCTTCCTGTCCATCACCAACTCTCAGCATTTGCCCAAACTCACGCCCATTGACTCAGTGATGCCTTCCAGCCATTTCATCCTCTGTCGTCCCCTTGTTCTCTTGCTCCCAATCCCTCCCAACATTAGTGGCTTTTCCAATGAGTCAGCTAGCTACAAGAGGCTGCCAAAGTATTGAGTTTCAGCTTTAGCATCATTCTTTCCAAAGTACACCCAGGACTGATCTCCTTTAGAATGGACTGGTTCTATCTCCTTGCAGTCCAAGGGACTCTCAAGAACCTTCTCCATCGCCACAGTTTAAAAACATTGATTCATCTGTGCTCAGCTTTCTTCACAGTCCAACTCTTTAACGTGTTATTAATTTGCATGTATATCTTTTCTCATCTTTCTCTCAAGAATTTCTTCATGTCTCCATGTGTAACTGTTCCCCAACTCAAAATTCCAGGTCCCCCCCCCCCACCCTTCTTGTGTTCTATAAATCTCTGTCTACATTTTATCTTCTTGTTTATATCCCTCAATTTCTTCCTTTGTATATCTGTCCTCTCCTCCTAAATCTCTTCTATTTTCTGTCTGAAATAGCTGCTCTCTCAGATGCCTCTTTGTATATTTCTCTTTGGGCATCTCCCTACCTATCTCCCCTTCAGATATTTTATACTATATATATATATATATATATAATCTGCACTGTTTCTCCCCTCCTTCCTTCTCAGATATGTCCTGTTTACCGATTTCACTATTCTCTATCCTATTGGTTCATTTCCCGGCAATATTCCTTTCTGTATCATTTATCCCCTGGTATCTTGTCTGCCCTTTATCTTATTTCTTATCTTCTCTTTTCTCTGTCTTTCATCTTTAAAATATCTTATATTTATGTTCTCACTGACATCCTGTGTTTGCTTGTTTGTTTGTTTAAGATTTTGGTAAAAATCACAGGAGTTTTACCATCTTAATCATGTTTCAAATTATGTTTCATTTCAGTTCAGTTCAGTCGCTCAGTCATGTCCAACTCTTTGCGACCCCATGAATTGCAGCACGCCAGGCCTCCCTGTCCATCACCAACTCCTGGAGTTCACTCAGACTCGCGTCCATCAAGTCAGTGATGCCATCCAGCCATCTCATCCTCGGTTGTCCCCTTCTTCTCCTGCCCCAAATCCCTCCCAGCATCAAAGTCTTTTCCAATGAGTCAGTTCTTCACATGAGATGGCCAAAGTACTGGATTTTCAGCTTTAGCATCATTCCTTCCAAAGAAATCCCAGGGTTGATCTTCAGAATGGACTGGTTGGATCTCCTTGAAGTCCAAGGGACTCTCAAGAGTCTTCTCCATCACCACAGTTGAAAAGCATCAATTCTTCGGTGCTCAGCCTTCTTCACAGTCCAATTCTCACATCCACACATGACTACTGGAAAAACCATAGCCTTGACTAGACGGACCTTAGTCAGCAAAGTAGTGTCTTTGGGCAGCCTGTATTTTAATGCTCAAGGCTGTATTGCAGTATTGCTGGAAAATTTGTGTGGTATGTCTTGCTCTGGAACTTGTTGGCTCTTGGATGGAGTTTGGTTTCAGTGTAGGTATGGAGGCTTTTGGATGAGTTCTTTTCAATTAATGTTCCCTGAAGTCATGAGATATCTGAAGTTTTCAAGATTCAAATTTAAGCCTCCTGCCTCTGGCTTTCAGTCTTATCCCTACAGTTACCTTAAGACTTCTAAAAAAAAAAAATTCTCCATCTGTACAGGGCAGATGATGAAATATTTAGGTTGATGGTTGAAAGACTCTCCAAACTGGTGGACATACAGAGAGGTTCAGAGTTACATGGAGATGAGAAGAGGGAGGAGGGAGATAGAGGTGACCAGGAGGAGAAGAGAGGGAGTCAAAGTGAGAGAGACAAATATAGTAAGTAATCAATTCCCTATGTGCTCTTCACTCATTTCAGTCCGTTTTAGTTTGCTGATTCCTAGATGTTGACGTTCACTTTTACCATCTCTTGTTTGAACACTTCCAATTTGCCTTGATTCATGGACTTGACATTCCAGGTTATTATGCAATATTGCTCTTCACAGCATCAGATCTTGTTTCTATCACCAGCCACATCCACAGCTGAGTATTGTTTTTGCTTTGGCTCCATCACTTCATTCTTTCTGGAGTTATTTCTACACTGATCTCTAGTAGTGTGTTGGGTACCTACTGACCTAGGGGGTTCCTCTTTCAGTATCATATCATTTTGTCTTTTCATACTGTTCATGGTGTTCTCAAGGCAAGAATACTGAAGTGGTTTGCCATTCCCTTCTCCTGTGGACCACATTCTGTCAGACCTCTCCAAAATGACCAGCTCGTCTTGGGTTGCCCAGGGGCATGGCTTATTCTTATCGAGTTAGACAAGGCTGTGGTCCTAGTGTAATTAGATTGACTAGTTTTCTGTGAGTATGGTTTCAGTGTGTGAAGTAATGCTCAAAATTCTCCAAGCCAGGCTTCAGCAATATGTGAACCATGAACTTCCTGATGTTCAAGTTGGTTTTAGAAAAGGCAGAGGAACCAGAGATAAAAATGTCAACATCCACTGGATCATGGAAAAAGCAAGAGAGTTCCAGAAAAACATTCATTTCTGCTTTATTGACTATGCCAAAGCCTTTGACTGTGTGGATCACTATAAACTGTGGAAAATTCTGAAAGAGATGGGAATATCAGACCACCTGACCTGCCTCTTGAGAAATCTGTATGCAGGTATGGAAGCAACAGTTAGAACTGGACACGGAACAACAGACTGGTTCCAAATAGGAAAAGGAGTATGTCAGGCTGTATATTGTCACCCTGCTTAACTTATATGCAGAATACATCATGAGAAATGCTGGACTGGAAGAAACACAAGCTGGAATCAAGATTGCCGGGAGAAATATCAATAACCTCAGATATTCAGATGACACCACCCTTATGACAGAAAGTGAAGAGGAACTAAAAAGCCTCTTGACGAAAGTGAAAGTGGAGAGTGAAAAAGTTGGCTTAAAGCTCAACATTCAGAAAAAGAAGATCATGGCATCTTGCCCCATCACTTCATGGGAAATAGATGGGGAAACAGGGGAAAGAGTGTCAGACTTTATTTTGGGGGGCTCCAAAATCACTGCAGATGGTGAATGCAGCCATGAAAGTAAAACATGCTTACTCCTTGGAAGAAAAGTTATGACCATCCTAGATAGTATATTCAAAAGAAGAGACATTACTTTGCCAACAAAACTCCGTCTAGTCAAGGCTATGGTTTTTCCAGTAGTCATGTATGGATGTGAGAGTTGGACTGTGAAGAAGGCTGAGTGCTGAAGAATTGATCCTTTTGAACTGTGGTGTTGGAGAAGACTCTTGAGAGTCCCTTGGACTGCAATGAGATCCAACCAGTCCATTCTGAAGGAGATCAACCCTGGGATTTCTTTGGAAGGAATGATGCTAAAGCTGAAACTCCAGTACTTTGGCCACCTCATGCGAAGAGTTGACTCATTGGAAAAAGTCTGATGCCAGGAGACATTTGGGGCAGGAGGAGAAGGGGACAACAGAGGATGAGATGGCTGGATGGCATCACTGAGTCGATGGACATTAGTCTGAGTGAACTCTGGGATTTGGTGATGTGTGCTGCGATTCATGGGGTCGCAGACTCAGACACGACTGAGCAACTGAACTTAACTGAACTGAGGTGCTCTCCACAGTCTGAAACACCCAGAAATATTCACAGAATTAAATAGAGAAGATAAGGTGGAGGGAGGAGATAGACATAACCTAGAGGATAAAAAGAAGAGTCAAAAGTGGAGAGAGCAATCAAGTCAGTAATCATACCCCTAAGTAAAAATGGGTACTGAAGATTAGATTCTTAAAGGCAATAAATTGATAACAATACCCAGAAGCAAAGATTAAAAATCTACAGTAGAGGTTAAGCTCTCAAAAATACCATATTAAAAATGCAAAACAAAATCAATCACAAAATTGTGTGTACACTTATATATAAAATTTGCTTTAACAAAAAAGGGCTCTTTTTATTGCAAGGTAATAGTAAGTTGTAAAAGTGAAAATTAAGGGAGTAATAACTTAGAATTAAAAAAAAATAAAAAATGATACTGGTAAAAATATATCTAGGAATTTCTCTGTAGCTGTTGAGGGCAATTTAGGGTCAGTTCTGCTTATACTTGTTCCAGCTTATACTTCTTCTCAAGGTCTGTAGTCACCTTCCAATGAATACTCAGGGTTAACTACAGGGTTTTAATCTGTTGCACCTGTAATGGCAAGAGCACTTTCCTCTTCGTTTTTGTTTTTTTGGCTGCCTCTGTTTGCAAGTCTCTTCAGTGTCTAATTTCCTTCCTGACATAAGGGGGCAAAGGTGGTCACTTATTTAGGCCTACTTGTTCACTTGTGTTGTGGGGAGGGAGGAACACTGCAAACAAGTATCAGTGGTATGTACGGGGAATGTTCCCAGTGTATGGACCACACTGGATTTGCCCCAGCTCAATGTGGCATGTGTTTTCCTGTTCTACACAGCTCAGGCTCCAGGTTGCTCTGCAGGGGTACTGACCAAATCAGGCCCTGTGTTTCATTCACTTCCCTGTCTAAGCTACTCAGGTTCAGGTTCTTGGGTAGTCCACAAAGTACAGATTCAGTTGGGCCTGTGTTTTGTGCCCTTTCCAAGTCTGAGCAGCTCACATGACCAGATGCTTGTCAAGTTCACTATCCAAGTGCTCATGCATCTTAATCACCTCCCCAGTCCCAGCTGCTTGGGGTCTTGAGTGAGTCACGGCAGCACTATCTCAGGTGTGATGTGTATCTCCTCTGGGAGCTGATCTCAGTCTGCAACCCACCTAGTGGAAGTCAACTACCCAGGATCCCAGAAGAGGTGGTTAGCAACTGAGAGCCTGCTCACATTTTGGTCAAGGATGACAACTCTGTGCCAGAGAGTGCCCCTCACCTTCCAGCTCTGGCTGGAGTGTGCCTTCCCCTCTGCCTCCAGTGGCTGAGTGGATGGTCCACAGCCAGCCAGCTCTCCTTTGGTGATTGCTCAATCCTTAGTTCTGTGAGCAGGCCAGGCTGCACCTTAGGTTACAGCTTTTCGTGGGAAAGTTCTCTCTTTTTTTCCTCCCTGGCAATCCCACACTTTGGGTTGCTATCTTATGTTAGCTCCCTCAGATTGTCCTCAGGGCATTCAGGCCTGGTCCTTACCCTAAGCATGCAGCCTGCTTCTCCCTGTCCAGCCCCTGCTCACTCGCTGGTGGTAGGTGTGAGCATCTGGGCTACTTCTCTGCTGGGAGTGGTGGTGGTTAGACACATACTGTGTGTGTGTGTGTGTGTGTGTGTTTTCCTTCTGGTTATGTTGCCCTGTGAGATTCCAAAACTGCCCACAGACCCATTGCTGAGGGGGTTTCCTGCTGTTTAGAAACTTCTGCTCCTTCACAACTCCCTCTCCAGGATGTGGCTCCATCCCTGTTTTGTCTCTCTTTTGGTCTTTTATATTTTGTCCTACATCATTTTGGAGAGAATGGGCTGCCTTTTTTGGGTGTCTGTTGCCAACTGCCAGCATTCAGAACTTGTTCTGTTGAAGTTTCTCAGCATTCAAATGATCTTTTGATGAATTTTTGGGTAGAGAAAATGGTCTCTTCATCCTATTCCTCCACCATCTCTTCAAGCTGCTTGTAGTTTTTGGAAATTAATCCTTTGTCAGTTGTTTCACTTGTTATTCAGTTCAGTTTAGTTCAGTCACTCAGTCATGTCTGACTGTTTGTAACCGTATGATTTGCACCACACCATGCCTCCCTGTCCATCACCAACTCCTGGAGTTTACTCAAACTCCTCTCCATTGAGTCAGTGATGCCATCCAGCCATCTCATCCTCTGTCGTCCCTTTATTATTTTTCTCCTATTCTGAGGGTTGTCTTTTCAGCTTGTTTATAGTTTCTTTTGCTGTGCAAAAGTTTTTTAAGTTTAATTAGGTCCTGCTTGTTTATTTTTGTTTTTATTTCCATTATTCTAGGAGGTGGGTCATAGAGGATATTGCTGTGATTTATGCCATAGGGTGTTCTGCCTATGTTTTCCTCTAAGAGGTTTATGGTTTATGGACTTACATTTAGGCCTTTAATCCATTTTGAGTTGATCTTTGTGTATGGTGTTTGGAGGTGTTCTGATTTCATTTTTTACATAGAGCAGTCCTGTTTTCCCAGCACCACTTATTGAAGAGGTTTTCTATGCCCCACGGTATATTCTAGCCACTTCTCTAAAAAATAACATACCCTTAGGTATATGGATTTATCTCTGGGCTTTCTACCTTGTCCCACTGGTCTATATTTCTTGTTTTCTGACAGTACCATACTGTCTTGATGACTCTAGCTTTGTAGGATAGTCTGAAGTCAGGAAGGTTGGTTCCTCCAGTTCCTCAAGATTGCTTTGGTTGTTCGGGGTCTTTTTTGTTTGCAAATGAATTGTGAGGTTGTTGTTGTTGTGTTTTTTTTTTTTTGGTTCTAGTTCTATGAAAAATGTCATTGGTCATTTGACAGGGATCACACTGACTCTGTAGATTGCATTTGGTAGTACAGTCACTTTCACAATATTGATTCTTCCAACCCAGGAACATGAAATAGCTGTCCATCTCTTTATTTCATCTTTCATTTCCTTTATCAGTGTCTTATATTTTTCTGTATACACTTTTTTTTATCTCCTTAGGTTGGTTTATACCTAGGTATTTTATTCCTTTTTTTTTTTTTTGCAATAGTAGATGGTATTGATTCCTTAACTTCTCTTTCTGATTTTTCATTGTTAATATTTAGAAATGCAAGTGATCTCTGTGTTTTGATTTTGTATCCTGTCACTTTGTTAAATTCAAAATTACTGATTAGCTTTAGTAAATTTCCGATAGTATCTTTAGGGTTTTGTATGTATAGTATCATGTCATCTGGAAACGGTGAGAGTTTTATCTATTTTCCAATCTGGATTCTTTTATTTATTTTCTTTTTCTGCTGATTGCCATAGCTAGCACATCCAAAATTATGTTGACTAATAGTGGTGAGAGTCTTGTTCCTAGTCTAAGAGGGAATGCTTTCAAATTTTCACCATTAAGAATAATGTTTGCTGTGGGTTTATCATATATGGCCTTTACTGTGTTGAGTTAGGTTCCTTCTATGCCCATTTTATGAAGTGTTTTTAATCAAAGTGCTGAATTTTGTTACAGGCATTTTCTGTATCTAGTGATATTATCACATGATTTTTATCTTTCAATTTGTTAATGTAGTGTATTACATTGGCTGATTTGCATATATTGATGAATCCTTGCATCCCTTGGATAAATCCAAGTTTATCATGATATATGATCTCTTTAATGTGTTGTTGAATTACATTTGCTAGGATTTTTTTGAGGGGATACTGAGGATATTTACATCTATGTTCATTGGTGATATTGGCTTGTGATTTTCTTTTTTGTGTTGCCTTTGTCTGGTTTTGGTATCAGGGTGTTGGTGGCCTCACAGAATGAATTTAAAAGTATTCTTACCTCTGGAATTTTTTGAAAGAGTTTTTGAAGGGTGGGAATTGTCTCGTCTCTAAATGTTTAATAGAATTCACTATGAAGCCATCTGGCCCTGGGCATTTGCTTTTGGGAGGATTTATTTTTATCACTAGTTACAATTTCAGAGCTTTTAATTGGGTTGTTCATAATTTGTATTTCTTCCCAGTTCCTTCCTGGAAGATTGAACTTTTCTAAGAATCTGTGCATTTCTTCCAGGTTGTCCATTTGATTGTCATGTAGTTGTTTATAATAGACTCATAATCCTTTGTATGTCTGCATTGTCTGTTGCGACTGCTCCTTTTTCATTTCTAATTTTCTTGATTTGATACTTACCTGTTTTTCCTGGTGACTATGGCTAAAGTCTTGTTAGTTTTGTTTATCTTCTCAAAGAACCATCTTTTAGTTTTATTAACCTTTACTTTGTTTCTTTCATTTCGTTTTCATTTATTTCTGCTTGGATCTTTATGACTTCTTTCCTTCTGCCTTCTTTGGGATTTATTTGTTCTTCTTTTTCTAGTTGCTTTAGGTATAATTTTAGATTGTCTGTTCGATGTTTTTCTTGTTTCTCGAGGTAGGCTGCTGCTGCTTTTTCTGTTAAGTTGCTTCAGTTGTGTCTGACTCTGTGCAACCCCAGGGGCGGCAGCCCACCAGGGTCCCCCATCCCTGGGATTCTCCAGGAAAGAACATGGGAGTTGTTTGTGATTTCCTTCTCCAATGCATGAAAGTGAAAAGTGAAAGTGAAGGTGCTCAGTCATGTATGACTCTACGTGACCCCATGGGCTGCAGCCAACCAGGCTCCTCTGTTCATGGGATTTTCCAGGAAATAGTACTGGAGTGGGTTCCATTGCCTTTTCTGATAATATGTCTTACCCTGATGATATTACTGAATTAGATTATGAAAGTCCTTCAAGGAGCTATGCTATGACTGAATTAGAGATAATTAAGTGATTTTTATGAATTGAATGTTCTTAAAGTTCTCAAGAATTACTGAAAGTGAGTTACTCTCACACAACTTTATTTTAGCAGTAATTGTGTTTTATATGTAGTATGCCAGGTTTAAAGATAGTTTGTAAGATACTTTTCTAACTTAAATCTTGACATGTATACTAAAGTAACTCTGTAAGATGTACGGTGTACGGGATATGTTTTTTTTTTTTTTTTAAGGAAACAGAATAAATGTTTTTCCCTAAAGTAAAATGACTGCTTTTTCCAGCATGAAAAAGATGAAAGGGCAGGACAAAACCTGAATGGATATGGTTATCAGAAAAGGGATTTTTTTTTTCTTGTGATCAAAGATGACTAAAGATCAATGGGTTTGTTTATAAGATTTTAAAAACTGGTCATCTCTGTCTTCTTCCTCCTCCTCCTCTTCCCTGTATAACTCCATGAACACCTCTGAGCGGTCCAGACTGTGAAATGCACATAAGGAAGTGATTACTGGCTAGCTTGCTCTCTCCTCTTTTGATCCCACCTCATCTCATTCCAGTCACCTCTAAATGCCCCCTCCCACTTCTCTTCTCTTCTCCATGTAACTCAGTGAACCTCTCTGGGTGTTCCTCAGTATGGAGAAACTTTTCATCTTTAACTTAGATGTTTTATCATCGGTGCTGTATAGATGGAGAAATCTTGCTACTGTAAAAATAAAGCTGAAAACCAGAGGCAGGAGGCTTAGGTCCAAATCCTGAGAACATCAGAGAACTCCTGAATCCAGGGAACATTAATCAATAGGAGCTCATCAAATGCCTCCATACCTACACTGAAACCAAGCACCACCCAAGGGCCAACAAGTTCCAGAGAAAGACATACCATGCATATTCCCCAGCAACACAGGAACACACGCCTGAGCTTCAACATACAGGCAGCTCAAAGTTACTCCAAAACCGTTGACATCTCATAACCCATTACTGGTCACTTCATTGCACTCCAGAGAGAAGAAATCCAGCTCCACCCACCAAAACTCTAACACAAGCCTCCCTCACCAAGAAACCTTAACAAGCCACTGATACAACCCCACCCACAGTGAGGAAACTCCATAATAAAGAGAACTCCACAGACTCCCAGAATATAGAAAGGCCACTCCAAATGCAGCAATATAAACAAGATGAAGAGATAGAGGAATACCCAGCAGGTAAAGAAACAGGAGAAATGCCCACTAAACAAAACCAAAGAGGAAGAGATAGGGAATCTACCTGAGAAAGAATTCTGAATAAAGATAGTAAAATGATCCAAAATCTTGAAATCAAAATGGAGTTACAGATAGCCTGGAGACAAGGATTGAGAAGAAACAAGAAAGGTTTAACAAGGGCCTAGAATAATAAAAAAGAGTCAATATATAATGAATAATGCAATAAATGAGGTCAGAAACACTCTGGAGGCAACAAATAGTAGAATAACAGAGGCAGAAGATAGGATTCGTGAAATAGAAGATAGAATGGTAGAAATAAATGAATCAGAGAGGAAAAAAGAAAAAACGAATTAAAACAAATGAAGACAATCTCAGAGACCACCAGCACAATATGAAACGCTCCAGCACTCAAATTATAGGAGTCCCAGAAGAAGAAGACAAAAAGAAAGACCACAAGAAAATACTTTAGGAGATAATAGTTGAAAACTTCCCTAAAATGGGGAAGGAAATAATCACCCAAGTCCAAGAAACGCAGAGAGTTCCAAACAGGATAAACCCAAGGAGAAACACCCCAAGACACATATTCATCAAATTAACAAAGATCAAACACAAAGAACAACTATTAAAAGCAGCAAGGGAAAAGCAACAAATAACACACGAGGGGATTCCCATAAGGATAACTGCAGATAGAAACTCTTCAGGCCAGGAGGGAATGGCAAGACACACTTAAATTGATGAAAGAAAATAACCTACAGCCCAGATTACTATACCCAGCAAGGATCTCATTCAAATATGAAGGAGAAATCAAGCTTTACAGACAAGCAAAAGTGGAGAGAATTCAGCACCACCAAACCAGTTCTCCAACAAATGCTAAAGGATGTTCTCTAGACAGGAAACACAAAAAGGGCATATAAACCTGAACGCCAAACAGTAAAGTAAGTGGCAACGGGATCATACTTATCAATAATTACTTTAAACATAAATGGGTTGAATGCCCCAACCAAAAGGCAAAGACTGGCTGAATGGATTAAAAAAAAAAAAATCCTTATATATGCTGCCTACAAGAGACCCACCTCAAAACAAGGGACACATACAGACTGAAAGTGAAGGGCTGGAAAAAGATATACCATGCAAATAGAGAGCAAAAGAAAGCAGAAGTAGCAATACTTATATCTGATAAAATAGACTTTATTTATTTTTTTAATTAATTTTTTATTTTACTTTACAATTCTGTATTGGTTTTGCCATACATTGACATGAATCTTGAAACAAAGACTGTGAAAAGAGACAAAGTAGGCCACTACACAATGATCAAAAGATCAACCCAAGAAGAAGATATAACAACTATGAATATATATGCACCCAACATAGGAGCACTACAATATGTAAGACATGCTAACAAGTATGAAAGGGGAAATTAACAAAAACACAATAATAGTGGGAGACTTTAATACCCCACTCACATCTATAGACAGATCAACTAAACAGAAAATTAACAAAGAAACACAAACTTTAAATGATACAATAGACCTGTTAGACCTAATTGATATCTATAGGACATTTCACACAAAAACAATGAATTTCATCATTTTCTGAAGCATACACAGAATCTTCTCAAGGATAGACAACATCCTGGGCCATAATCTAGCCTTGATAAATTAAAAAAAAATCGAAATCAGCCCAAGCATCTTTTCTGACCATAATGTAGTTATATTAGATCTCAATTACAGGAAAAAAAAAAAAAAACTATTAAAAATTCCAACATATGGAGACTGAACAATACGCTTCTGAATAACTGACAAATCACAGAAGAAATAAAAAAAGAAATCAAAATATGCATAGAAACTAATGAAAATGAAAACACAACAACCCAAAACCTGTGGGACACTATAAAAGCAGTACTAAGAGGAAAGTTCATAGCAATACAGGCAGACCTCAAGAAACAAGAAAAAAGTCAAATAAATAACTGAACTCTACACCTAAAGCTACTAGAAAAGGAAGAAACGGAGAACCACAGAGTTAATAGAAGGAAAGAAATCTTAAAAGTTAGGGCAGAAATAAATGCAAAAGAAACAAAAGAAACCATAGCAAAAATCAACAAAGTCAAAAGCTGGTTTTTTGAAAGGATAAATAAAATTGACAGACCATTAGCCCGACTCATCAAGAAACAAATAGAGAAAAATCAAATCAATAAAATTAGAAATGTAAATGGAGAGATCACAACAGACAACACAGAAATACAAAGCATCCTAAAAGACTACTATCAGCAATTATATGCCAATAAAATGGACAACGGGGAAGAAATGGACAAATTATTAGAAAAGTATAATATTCCAAAATTGAACCAGGAAGAAAGAGAAAATCTTAACAGATCCATCACAAGCACAGAAATTGAAACTGCAATCAGAAATCTTCTAGCAAACAAAAGCCCAGGTCCAGACGGCTTCACAGCTGAATTCTACCAAAAATTTCGAGAAGAGCTAACACCTATCCTACTCAAACTCTTCCAGAAAATTGTAAAGGTAAACTTCCAAATTTATTCTATGAGGCCACCATCACCCTAATACCAAAACCTGACAAAGATGTCACAAAAAAGAAAATTACAGGCCAATACCACGATGAACATAGATGCAAAAATCCTTAATAAAATTCTAGCAATCAGAATCCAACAACAATTAAAATGATCATACACCATGACCAACTGGGCTTTATCTCAAGGATGCAAGGATTCTTCAGTATCCGCAAATCAACAAATGTAATTCACCACATTAACAAATTCAAAAATAAAAGTCATATGATTATCTCAATAGATGCAGAGAAGGCCTTTGACAAAATTCAACATCCATTTATGATAAAAACTCTCCAGAAAGCAGGAATAGAAGGAACATACCTCAACATAATAAAAGCTATATATGACAAACCCACAGCAAACATTATCCTCAATGGTGAAAAATGGAAAGCATTTCCCCTAAAGTCAGGAACAAGACAAGGGTGCCCACATTCACCACTACCATTCAACATAGTTCTGGAAGTTTTGGCCACAGCAATCAGAGCAGAAAGAGAAATAAAAAATCCAAATAGGAAAAGAAGAAGTAAAACTCTCACTGTTTGCAGATGACATGATCCTCTACAACTAATCTCAAAAATATACAAGCAACTTATGCAGCTCAATTCCAGAAAAATAAACGACCCAATCAAAAAATGGGCCAAAGAACTAAATAGACATTTCTCCAAAGAAGATATACGGATGGCTAACAAACACATGAAAAGATGCTCAACATCACTCATTATTAGAGAAATGCAAATCAAAAGCACAATGAGGTACCACTTCACACCAGTCAGAATGTCTGCGATCCAAAAATCTGCAAGCAATAAATGCTGGAGAGGGTGTGGAGAGAAGGGAACCCTCCTACACTGTTGGTGGGAATGCAAACTAGTACAGCCACTATGGAGAACAATGTGGAGATTCCTTAAAAAATTGCAAATAGAACTACCTTATGACCCAGCAATCCCACTACTGGGCATACACACTGAGGAAACCAGAATTGAAAGAGACACATGTACCCCAATGTTCATCGCAGCATTGTTTATAATAGCCAGGACATGGAAACAACCTAGATGTCCATCAGCAGATGAATGAATAGGAAAGCTGTGGTACATATACACAATGGAGTATTACTCAGCCGTTAAAAAGAATACATTTGAATCAGTTCTGATGAGATGGATGAAACTGGAGCCAATTATACAGAGTGAAGTAAGCCAGAAAGAAAAACACCAATACAGTATACTAACACATATATACGGAATTTAGGAAGATGGCAATGATGACCCTGTATGCAGGACAGCAAAAAAGACACAGATGTGTATAACGGACTTTTGGACTCAGAGGGAGAGGGAGAGGGTGAGATGACTTGGGAGAATGGTATTGAAACATGTATAATATCATGTAAGAATCGAATTGCCCGTCTATGTCCGACGCAGGATATGGCACGCTTGGGGCTGGTATGTGGGGATGACCCAGAGAGATGTTGTGGGGAGGGGGTGGTGGGAGGAGGGTTCAGGTTTGGGAATGCATGTACACCCGTGGTGGATTCATGTCCAATGAATGGCAAAACCAATACAGAATTGTAAAGTAAAATAATAAATAAATAAATTTAAAAAAAAAAAAGACCACCAGAAAATTACTAGAGCTAATCAATTAATACAGTAAAGTTTCAGGATATAAAATCAACACACAGAAATCCCTTGCATCCCTATACACTAATAATGAGAAGGTAGAGAGGGAAGTAAGGAAACAAGTCCATTCACAATTGCAATGAAAAGAATAAAATAATGAGGAATATATCTACCTAAAGAAACTAAAGAACTATATATAGAAAACTATAAAACACTGATGAGAGAAATCAAAGAGGACACTAATAGATGGAGAATTATACCATGTTCATGGATCAGAAGAATTAATATAGTTAACATGAGTATACTACCCAATGCAATCTACAGATTCAATGCAATCCCTATCAAGCTCCCAGTGGTATTCTTCACAGAGCTAGAACAAATAATTTCAAGATTTGTATGGAAATACACAAAAAAATAGCCAAGCAATCTTGAGACAGAAGAATGGAACTGGAGGAATCAACTTGCCTGACTTCAGGCTCTACTACAAAGTCACAGTCATCAGGACAGTATGGTACTGGCACAAAGATAGAAATATAGATCAATGGAACAAAATAGAAAGCCCAGAGATAAACCCACACACCTATGGACACCTTATCTTCGACAAAGGAGGCAAGAATATACAATGGACTAAAGACAATCTCTTTAGCAAATGGTGCTGGGAAAACTGGTCAACCATATGTAAAAGAATGAAACTAGATAACTTTCTAACACCACACACAAAAATAAACTCAAAATGGATTAAAGATCTAAATGTAAGACCAGAATCTATAAAATTCCTAGAGGAGAACATAGGCAAAACCCTCTCTGACATAAACCACAGCAGGATCCTCTATGATCCACCTCCCAAAATACTGGAAATAATAGGAAAAATAAACAAATTGAATCCAATTAAAATTAAAAGCTTCTGCACAACAAAGGAAACTATAAGCAACGTGAAAAGAAAGCCTTCAGAATGGGAGAAAATAATAGCAAATGAAGCAACTGACAAACAACTAATCTCAAAAATATACAAGCAACTTATGTAGCTCAATTCAAGAAAAATAAACGACCCAATCAAAAAATGGGCCAAAGAACTAAATAGACATTTCTCCAAAGGAGACATATGGATGGCTAACAAACACATGAAAAGATGTTGAACATCACTCGTTATCAGAGAAATGCAAATCAAGACCACAATGAGGTACAATTTCACCCAGTCAAAATGGCTGTGATCCAGAAGTCTACAAGCAATAAATGCTGGAGAGGGTGTGGAGAAAAGGGAACCCTCTTACACTGTTGGTGGGAATGCAAACTAGTACAGCCGCTATGCAGAACAGTGTGGAGATTCCTTAAAAAATTGCAAATAGAAATGCCTTATGACCCAGCAATCCCACTGCTGGGCATACACACCGAGGAAACCAGAATTGAAAGAGACACATGTACCCCAATGTTCATTGCAGCACTGTTTATAGTAGCCAGGAAATGGAAACTACCTAGATGTCCATCAGCAGATGAATGAATAAGAAAGCTGTGGTACATATACACAATGGAGTATTACTCAGCCATTAAAAAGAATACATTTGAGTCAGTTCTAATGAGATGGATGAAACTGTAGCCGATTATACAGAGTGAAGTAAGTCAGAAAGGAAAACACCAATACAGTATACTAACACATATATATGGAATTTAGAAAGATGGTAATGATAACCCTGTATGCGAGAGAGCAAAAGAGACTCAGATGTATAGTACAGACTTTTGGACTCTGAGGGAAAAGAAGAGGGTAGGATTATGTGGGAGAATGGCATTGAAACATGTATATGATCATGTAAGAAACAAATTGCCAGTCCATGTTCAATACAATATACAGGATGCTTGGGGGTGGTGCACGGGGATGATCCATAGAGATGATATGGAGTGGGAGGTGGGAGGGGGGGTTCATGTTTGGGAACTCATGTGCACCCATGGCAGATTCATGTCAATGTATGGCAAAACCAATACAGTATTTTAAAGTAAAACAAAGTAAAAATTAAAATTAAAAAAAAGAAAAAATAAATTAGATAGAGAAAATTTCATTCACATAAAAAAATAAAAACTGAGCTATAATATCACATAGTACATTGATGCAAAACTAGAATTTTAATTTCTCTCTAAAATTGGAAATATTTCCTTAGATTATTGGTAGTAAAATTACTCAGGTTGTAAAATGTTTTTTGTTACTTTTTGAGTCATCTGCCTAGAAAGCAAAGACTCTTTCTAATCAGAATAATATTCTTCTGTTTATGTTGACTTTATCATGGCCTTCAATCAAGCCTTGTCAATTTTGAAAGAACTAAGGTTCTTTAGAATTACATTTCATTCAATATGTACTTTCAAAAATATTTTGTCACTTTGGTTAAATAGATGAGTATTGTTTTTTAAGGACCCACGATCTTATTTAGCTAAGTATTCAGCCTTCCTGACAACTCTTTTACTTTACTTTCTACACACTCTAATCCTAAGTGATATATTCTTTGTTAATTTCCCCTGCCATGCCAGGAGGCTTCTGGGATCTGATTTCCCTGAGTAGGGATTGAATTTGGACCTTTGGCAGTAAAAATGCTGATTTATAACCACTGGATCACCAAGGATTTCCCCTGAGTGCCATAGTCTTTACTCTGAAACCCTATTTGAGGTTTCCAAGAGAATGACCCTAGAAAATCACAGAGGCTCTTTCAACATGTAAATTTTTATTTGATATATTGAGTTACATGGGAACCTTTGTCAAGTCACAAGAGATGTCTAACCTTTCTTGGTTACATTTGTGTGGACAAAATATTATTGAAATGAATGTTTCAGAAACAGTATGAATTTCCTGGAGGTTTGTCAATGCCCTTACTGTTTATGATATATCCTGGTGCTGCTTTGCCTGATATGAAAATGTTTAATTTCATGCAACAATGGGCATGACAAAGGAACAGAAAAAGCAACAACCTAATAGAAGCAGACGATATTAAGAAGAGGTGGCAAGAATATACAGAATAATTATACAAAAAGATTTAATGACCCACATCACTACGATAGTGTGGTCACTCACCAGGAGCCTGACATCCTGGAGTGTGAAGCAAGGTGGGCCTTAGGAAGCATTACTACATACAAAGGTAGTGAAAGTAACAGAATTCTAACTGAGATGTTTAAAATCCTAAAGGATTATGTTGTTAAAGTGGTGCACTCAAAATGCCAGCCAATTTGGAAAATTCAGCAGTGGCCACAGGATTGGAAAAAGTCAGTTTTCATTCCAATCCCATGAAAGGTAATGCCAAAGAATGTTCAAACTTCCGTACAATTGTGCTTATTTCATTAACACGGTAATGCTCAAAATCCTTCAATCTAGGGTTCAGCAGTACATGAACCAGGAAATTCCAGATGTACAAGCTGGATTTTGAAAATGCAGAGGAATCAGATCAAATTGCCAATATCCACTAGATCATAGAGAAAGCACTAGAATTCCATAAATAAATAAATAATCTCACATCTACTTCTGCTTCTTTAACTACACTAAATTCTTTGACTGTGTGGATGACAACCATTTGTGGAAAATTCTTCAGGTGATGGGAATGCCAGACCAACTTACCTGCCTCCTGAGAAAGCTGTATGCAGGTCAAGAAGCAATAGTTAGAACCAGACATGGAATAACGGACTGGTTCCTAATTAGAAAAGGAATACATCAGGGCTGTATATTGTCACCCTGCTTATTGAACTTATATGCAGTATACACCATGCAAAATGCCAGGGTGGATAAATCTCAACCTAGAATCAAGATTACTAGGAGAAATATCAATAATTTTAGGTATGTAGATGGTACCACTCAAATGGCAGAAAGCAAATAGGACCTAAAGGATTTCTTGAAGGTGAAAGAAAGTGAAAAGCTGGCTTAAAATTCAGCATTCAAAGAACTAAGATCATGGCATGCAGTCCCATCATTTAATGACAAATAAAAGGAGGAACATTAGAAACCATGATAGATTTTATTTTCTTGGGCTCCAAAATCACTGTGGATGGTGACTGTAGCCATGAAATTAAAAGATGCTTGTTCCTTGGAAGGAAAGCTATGATAAACCTAGACAGCATATTCAAAAGCAAGGACATCACTTTGCTAACAAAGGTCCGTATGGTCAAAGTTATGGTTTTTCTGGTCTTCCCTGTAGCTCAAACAGTAAAGAATCTACTTGCAATACAGGAGACCTGCATTTGATTCCTGGATTGGAAAGATCCTCTGGATGGAAATCAACTCCAGTATTCTTGCCTGGAGAATCCTATAGACAGAGGAGCCTGGCAGGCTACAGTCCATGAGATCACAAAGAATCGGACACGACTGAGTGACTAACACTACTACTATGGTTTTTCCAGTGGTCAGGTATGGATATGAGAGCTGGCCCATTATGAAGGCTGAGCACCAAAGAATTGATACTTTCGAAATGTGGTGCTGGAAAAGCCTCTTGGAAAAGTCCCTTGGACTGCAAGGAGATCAAACCAGTCAATCCTAAAGGAAATCAACTCTGAACATTCATTGGAAGGACTGAGGCTGAAGCTGAAGCTCCAGTACTTTGGCCACCTGATACAAAGACATGACTGATTGAAAAGGACCATTATTCTGGGAAAGATTGAGGGAGGAGCAGGGGAAAACAGAGGATGAAATGGTTGGATGGCATCACTGACTCAATGCACATGAGTTTGAGCAAACTCTGGAAGATAGTGAAGGACAGGCCAGTCTTCGATGGTGCAGTTCATGGTGTCTTAGAGAGTCAGACACAACTTAGGATTGAACAACAACAAACAGTATAGTGTTATCAATCATAGTTCTAGTTATCTTTTTAAATGTTTCACACCACATAAACAACCAAATTTCCTTGTCAGATTCATTATTTCTGTGTTGAACACTCATGAGATCTTTAACTATGGGCATTTTAAAATTTTTGTCTTGCATTTATGCTTCCCCAAAAGCATTTGCAATCACTTACAGGACAAAATGCTTTATCTTCAAGAAAAAATGAACTGTCTCAGAACTTCAGGAAAATGACTTTGCCAAATGTTTTGACTCATAAGTTTCTGATGGCATTACTTAAATCACTTTGAAATCCTACCAATGCAGTAAGCCAGAGTTTCCAGAACTCTGGGGAAAAAGCTGATAGATTCATGAGGCTGCTAACCCAAGACTGAGCAGAATGAGAATTACTTACATAGGACTTAAAGAACTGATGAAGGATGATTATGGGTTTTGTTTGGAATATTGCTGATGATTTCATGCTCTATGTTCTGGATATAAAAAACCCTTTCTCATTTATTTTAAGCTATCTATAACTCATAACAATATAGTAGATACCCAGAGGAGGAGGTGAGCAGATGTAGTTCTTGGGCAATGGGGGATGGGATGAGGAGGATACTTAGGGAGGATTCATGAGTGGGGCTGTGTTCAGAGGATGTTCAGAGGAAAAAGAATACTGCAGGTGTCATTAGATAATGGGTCTGGCACAGAAGGTGCTTTTTGGGCTTCAGCACTGTGAAGAAGGTGTTCAGTGTGTATAGTGAGGAAGACCTGGAGTGGGAATTTTTCATGGGACATATGGCATGGTGCAGAAGTCACTCACAGGCAGGGTATATGGTGCAGAAGAAGGCTGGGTGGAGACAGGATCAACAGGGTCAGTTCAGTTCAGTCTCTCAGTAGTGTCCTACTCTTTGGACCCCATGAATTGCAGCACGCGAGACTTCCCTGTCCATCACTAACCCCTGGAGTTCAATCAGACTCACGTCCATCGAGTCAGTGATGCCATCCAGCCATCTCATCCTTGGTTGTCCCCTTCTCCTCCTGCCCCCAATCCCTCCCAGCATCAAAGTCTTTTCCAATGAGTCAACTCTTCCCATGAGGTGGCCAAAGTACTGGACTTTCAGCTTTAGCATCATTCCTTCCAAAGAAATTCCAGCGCTGATCTCTTTCAGAATAGTTGGTTGGATCTCCTTGCAGTCCACGGGACTCTCAAGTGTCTTTTCCAACACCACAGTTCAAAAGCATCAATTCTTTGGCACTCAGCTTTCTTCACAGTCCAACTCTCAAATCCATACATGACCACCAGAAAAACCATAGCCTTCACTAGATGGACTTTTAAAGGCAAAGTAATGTCTCTGCTTTTCAATATGCTATCTAGGTTGTCTTATCATTTCTTCCAATGAGTAAGCCTCTTTTCATTTCATGGCTTCAGTCACCATCTGCAGTGAATCTGGAGCCCCCCAAAATAAAGTCTGGCACCGTTTCCCATCTATTTGCCATGAAGTGATGGAACCAGTTGCCATGATCTTAATTATCTGAATGTTGAGCTTTAAGCCATTTTTTTCACTCTCCTCTTTCAATTTCATCAAGAGGCTTTTTAGTTCCTCTTCACTTTCTGCCATAAGGGTGGTGTCATCCGCATATCTGAGGTTATTGATATTTCTCCCGGCAATCTTGATTCCAGCTGTGCTTCTTCCAGCCCAGTGTTTCTCATGATGTACTCTGCATAGAAGTTAAATAAGCAGAGTGACAATATACAGCCTTGACATACTCCTTTTCCCATCTGGAACCAGTCTGCTGTTCCATGTCCAGTCCTAACTGTTGCTTCCTGACCTACACACAAGTTTCTCAAGAGACAGGTCAGGTGCTTTGGTATTCCCATCTCTTTCAGAATTTTCCACAGTTTATTGTGACCCACACAGTAAAAGGATTTGGCATAGTCAATAAAGCAGAAATAGATGTTTCTCTGGAACTCTCTTGCTTTTTCCATGATCCAGCAGATGTTGGCTATTTGATCTCTGGTTCTCTGACTGTTATAAAACCAGCTTGAACATCAGGAAGTTCACAGTTCACATATTACTGAAGCCTGGCTTGGAGAATTTTAAGCATTACTTTATTAGCGTGTGAGATGAGTGCAATTGTGTGGTAGTCTGAGCTTTCTTTGGCATTGACTTTCTTTGGGATTGAAATGAAAACTGACCTTTTCCAGTCTTGTGGCCATGTTGAGTTTTCCAAATTTGCTGGTATATTGAGTGCAGCACTTTCACAGCATCATCTTTCAGGATTTGAAATAGCTCAACTGGAATTCCTTCACCTCCACTAGCTTTGTTCGTAGTGATGCTTTCTAAGGCCTACTTGACTTCACATTCCAGGATGTCTTGCTCTAGGTGAGTGATCACACCATCATGATTATCTTGGTCGTGAAGATCTTTTTTGTACAGTTCTTCTGTGTATTCTTGCCACCTCTTCTTAATATCTTCTGCTTCTATTAGGTCCATACCATTTCTGTCCTTTATTGAACCCATCTTTGCATGAAATGTCCCCTTGGTATTTCTAATTTTCTTGAAGAGATCTCTAGTCTTTTGATTCTGTGTTTTCTCTATTTCTTTGCATTGATCAATGAGGAAGGCTTTCTTATCTCTTATTGCTATTCTTTGGAACTCTGCATTCAGATGCTTATATCTTTCCTTTTCTCCTTTGCTTTTTGCTTCACTTCTTTTCACAGCTATTTGTAAGGCCTCCTCAGACAGACATTTTGCTTTTTTGCATTTCTTTTCCATGGGGATTATCTTGATCCCTGTCTCCTGTACAATGTCACGAACTCCATCCATAGTTCATCAGGCACTCTATCTATCAGATCTAGCCCCTTTAAACTATTTCTCACTTCCACTGTATAATCATAAGGGATTTGATTTAGGTCATACCTAGATGGTTTAGTGGTTTTCCCTACTTCAATTTCAGTCTGAACTTGACAATAAAGAGTTCATTATCTGAGCCACAGTCAGTTCCTAGTCTTGTTTTTGTTGACTGTATAGAGCTTCTCCATCTTTGGCTGCAAATAATATAATCAATCTGATTTCAGTGTTGGCCATCTAATGATGTCCATGTGTAGAGTCTTCTCTTGTGTTGTTGGAAAAGGGTGTTTGCTATGATCAGTGTGTTTTCTTAGCAAAACTCTATTAATCTTTGCCCTGCTTTATTCTGTATTCCAAATGCAAATTTGCCTGCCATTCCAGGTGTTTCTTGACTTTCTACTTTTCCATCCCAGTCCCCTATAGCCCATCAGTAAAGCAGTGCCACACTTTCCTAAGCATGAAGAGTTGATAACCAAAAATCAGTGGCTTTCACAACTAGTAGAAGATTGGAGCAGTGCTGTTCAGTTAGGCTGCTACTTATACAATAAGAAAAAATCCCCAGTGATTTAAGCTGCAGACAGGCCTGTCATAGATGATTCTCAGGAGGTTTCTCAGAACACACTGGGAAAGAAACCATATATAACCCCTTTTTGACACTCCTTAGTGCCCAGTGCTGCTGCCAGGGAATAAGGGCTTCTTCTCTCAAAGTATTCTAGTAGCTAGGTAATGATACCTGGAGGCGCTTTGATGAAGAATTCTGTAGTTCCTAGGACTATCCCATATGTTGCATAGAAAATGTACAAAGGGGCAGAGATGAGTCCTAGTTACTAACAGCCAGTCTAGCATAGTCCACCTCTTTGACTACTAATCATCCATGTTTTCCTTCCAAATGGTAAGAGTAACAATGCCATGCTTCTGCTTAGCATAATGCAACCATTCTTCATATATGTGAATGCACCTCTACCTTATCCAGGAATGTGGGGTGGCAAAATTTCATTAGATACACTCTCATTTTCTGGGCGATGTTCCTTCTCTAATTTTGCCATAGTTACACTTTTATATTCTGTACTCTATAGGTTAAATTATTTTATTAAGTGCCAGCCACACAATTCAAACAAAAGATTTGGAAATGGGAGAAATAAAAATAATGGGCAAGAGATTCAACAATATAATAACAAAGCAAGACAAAGTATGCATAGCTTTATAGTTTTTATTTTGGCAACTGACCATGAGGGCATACTCACTATTTATAACTTCCTTTTTCTACTAGCACTTCAGTTCCTTATGACCTCATCTAGCTGACTGCCATTGTTTATGTATCCAAAAAATACATATTCCTAACTAATCTGATCCCTTGGTGGTCTGGCCCGTGTGAAGCATTAGAGTCATCCATTACCATATATTATTGGATATGGAAACACACAGAGTCACTTTCGTAGTTTTCTCCTAGGTTCCACATATGGTCCTTCTTGCCTCCACAGTGTATTAGTAAGTCCATTCTCCCTCAATAATCAGGAGCAGTCAGACAGCGAGTAAAAGAACACTTCTCTTGATGATTCAGTGCCAAAAGGGCCCCAAATTGCCAGATTGCAATCTCAACTTCGAATTCAATATAACCACTGTTGGGTTCCCTGGTGGAAGATTTTACACACTGAGAAATTCATGGGGAAAAGATATTTGCAGAAAAACAGGGCAAGAGGAATGCATTGTGTGGAAATTCACAGGTGGAAGGCATTCATAAGCAGAGTCCCCCAGAGGACCCCACGTGGGTTGGAGGCCCTCATACGTGTGGATCTATAAAGGGGGGAAGGAGGATTAGCGAGGGGTGAATATGGAAATCAACTGGCTTCCTGGGAACCCGCTCTGCTAAGTCATTTTTCAAAATAACACTACCCTATTTGGGCAGAGGTGGGGTGTTTGTGTCACATATTATCACCAACAGAGAGTCCTAGAAATATCTGGTTAGGTGCTATTTTTATAGTTCTTGTCCTTTGAGTTAGTAAAATCTCTTCTTCATTTCCCAATGGTACTCATGTAGCCAAGATGGTGGCTAAGGTTTCAGTGAGAATGTAGCTAAAGAGATACTAGTTCAATATCTACTGAATACTGTGTCCCAGCGTTCCTACTTCAGTAGTGGAGGGATTTCTCTGTCATGTCTTCTATCTTTGGACTGATTTCATGATCAACCCTTTTTGGCCCCAGGTGGGATCAAGACATAGATGGCACATAAATTATATTTTCGGGTACAAATCTTGGAAGCATGGATCACCTGCTAAGCAGAATGACTATTCAACAGGATTCTGACAGCCTGGGCCACTGGCCCTAATGAACAAGATGAAAAGTCTTGCCTGTTGGTGCACATCTAGAGGAGTTGGTTGGGATGTGTGATTGAAGGGGCATTTTTGAGGAGGGTGTTTGACATACGTTTATTCAGAATTACTGCCAGAGTTGATGGGAACAGGGGTGTTTAAATGGGAAGAGTTGACAGAGGAAGAAGCCAGTAAGCATATTTACCTATTTTCAGTTAAGTTCAGTTCATTTCAGTCGCTCAGTCGTGTTCGACTCTTTGCGACCCCATGAATTGCAGCACGCCAGGACTCGCTGTCTATCACCAACTTCCAGAGTTCAATCAGACTCATGTCCATCGAGTCAGTGATGCCATCCAGCCATCTCATCCTCTGCCATGCCCTTCTCCTCCTCCCCTCAATCCCTTCCATTATCAGACTCTTTTCCAATGAGTCAACTCTTCGCATGAGGTGGCCAAAGTACTGGAGTTTCAGCTTTAGCATCATTCCTTCCAAAGAAATCCCAGGGCTGATCTTCATCAGAATGGACTGGTTGGATCTCCTTGAAGTCCAAGGGACTCTCAAGAGTCTTCTCCAACAACGCAGTTGAAAAGCATCAATTCTTTAGCATTCAGCCTTCTTTATAGTCCAACTCTCAAATCCATATATGACTACTGGAAAAACCATAGCCTTGACTAGATGGACCTTAGTCGGCAAAGTAATGTCTCTGCTTTTGAATATGCTAACTAGGACGGTCATAACTTTTCTTCCAAGGAGTAAGCATCTTTTAATTTCATGGCTGCAGTCACCATCTGCAGTGATTTTGGAGCCCCCCAAAATAAAGTCTGACACTGTTTCCACTGTTTCCCTGTCTATTTCCCATGAGGTGATGGGACCGAATGCCATGATCTTCATTCTCTGAATGTTGAGCTTTAAGCCAACTTTTTCACTCTCCACTTTCAATTTCATCAAGAAGCTTTTTAGTTCCTCTTCACTTTCTGCCATATGGGTGGTGTCATCTGCATATCTGAAGTTATTGATATTTCTCCTGGCAATCTTGATTCCAGCTTGTGCTTCTCCCAGTCCAGTGTTTTCTCATGATGTGCTCTGCATATAAGTTAAATAAACAGGGTGACAATATACAGCCTTGACACACTCCTTGTCCTATTTGGAACCAGTCTGTTGTTCCATGTCCAGTTCTAACTGTTGCTTCCTGAACTGCATACAGATTTTTCCAGAGATAGGACAGGTGGTCTGGTATTCCCATCTCTCTCAGATTTTTCCACAGTTTATTGTGATCCACACAGTCAAAGGCCTTACCATAGTCAACAAAGCAGAAATAGATGTTTTTCTGGAACTCTTATGCACAGACTAAACCATGCCAACTCAACTGGCATAGCCTCTGCCCCACTAAATGCTAGTGTCCCTGTGGTTGAACCTGGCTAGGGAATAACACAGTACATGCCAGCTGGTCTCCAAAGGAATGCATGAGTCCTCCCCTCAAGCAGGCTCTGCAGAGTCCATCCACCCTCCTTGGCTCTGGAACAATTTTCAAATCCTCCCCTTTCTTCTCAAGTGTCCAACACCCTTCCCCACCCCTCAAAGGTGATCCTGTTTTCTCACTCACTGAGAAAAACAGAGGCAACTACTGAAGAAGGTCCTCATTCTTCCACCTGCCAACCTGGGAACCTCTCAATAATGACCCACAGATCCAGCCTTTTCTGTCCCTACCACGTGTTAACTTGGGCCCAATTTTCTCTTCTCAGATGTACATCAGGATCACCATCAGCATCCGTTTCTCCTGCATCATCAGTGTCTGCTTGCTACTCTTACCACTCCCATCGGTTTAAACCCATGCCTGGCACCTCTGTCCCACTGTCCACTTACACTGCTCTCATAAAGCCAACCTGTCAGGAGAGTGTTTCAAAGTGACTGTCCATTCACATGAGCCCACTCTAGTCAAGCTTCTAGCCCCATCACTCCACTCAAATCGTTCCAACTGAGGTCATCAACGACCACCATGCTGCAAAATTCAAGGGCAGCCCTCAGGCTTCATCCCTTTCACTCTTTCAGCAGCCACTGACACTGGTGACCACTGGACTCTGTGGAGAAACTGTGTCACTTGGGGCATTATATTCTGTGTTACTTCTCATCCACCTCTGTAGAACCCTCCTCTTCCCAATCTTTAAATGCTTGAAAGACACAAGGGCTTAGCTTTAGCCCCTATCCCTACTTACTCATATTCTAGATGATTTCATCAGTCCTGGCCTTTCCCTGGAGCACAAATGCACGTATCCATATGATCACAGGAGCTCCCGACATAGCTCTCCCTGGAATTTCACTCATCTACACCTTCCCTTTGCTGAAACCTGCTCCCATTCAATATTTCCCTTCTCAGTAAAAAACATCACCATCCTTTCAGGTAATGGCTGGGCCCCAAACTTTGAAGTGTCCTTTGACTTATTTTTTCACACCCCACAGACTACCCCCTCTATTTTAAAACAATATCCCCAATCCAGCCACGTTCTTGACATCTTCCATGCCAACTCCTGGATCAAGTGACTGTTTTCTCTAGCTTGAGTCAGACTTCGTCTTTCTACCACCCAAACCCTCTAGTAACTTCCACCTTCATTTATAATGAAATCTAAAATCTCTCTGGGTCTTCCAACACCTACATGATCCAGTTCTTAGGCATCACTTTTACTATCTCTCACCACTAATCTCTCATTCACACTATTCCAGCCATGTGAGCTGCTACTCCATGCTACTGCCCTGAGGCCTTTGCACTTGTTGGCCCTCTGTTGGGAATAGTCTTTCTCCATAAGACTGGTTTTGTTTCCCTCACAGTATTAAGCACATAGAATCGGCAACATTCATTAACTCCCTTAGACGTGAGAGACCACTCAGCTCCTGCTTCTGCAAAGCCCCTGAGATGGAGCATGAGCATACAGAAATCAAGCCTTTTCCACAGTTTATGAACCCAAAAGGAATCCCCAGCTCTGGATGATGTTCTCAACTACATTACCTTAAATCAATTGTCATGGCAGCAGATGCCAAAGTGTTCTAGGGTAATCTTTGGACACTCTTGGATCTCCTGGTTGCAGTAAGACAAACATCCTGAGTCAGCCAGACTCTGTGTTTTGATGCAGGCAGCCTGACATCTTTACCTGTGGTGTGCAACTGGCCATATATAGTCTTGGGCCACACTGGACCTTAGCCCATTGTAGACCCTCACACTGTTTGTATAAACCAGTCACATGTCTTCATCCTACTGTCTATCATACGTGTGGACACTGCAGTGTGATTCTTATTCCAGGCAGCTTGCTTCTCCCTGTCCCCCTGCCAAATATATCTGCATGGTAGGCTGTTCCCCTCTAGAACTGGAAGACCTATGTCTGCTCCTACAGGAGACATGTCCTTATATGCCCTACCTTGCTACCTGTCTTGATGGCCCTTCTCTTCATGTCTGGGACCACTGGGTCATGCTTGGAATATCACAGGGATAGCAAGGACCCAAGAATTATCACAAAGTCAGTGTGACTGTGGAGCTTGCTGGGATCTCATACTGAAGTCCTAGATACTGACTTGTAGATTGAGTATCTCTCGAGTTCCACAATCTCTGCCCTTGTTCCTGGAGTCACCCCTGCTTTTTCCCTCAGACAAAACAGCTGAACTTTGCTGCCTACCCTGCTGCTGGCCCAGGGCACAGTTTCTTGACACTGTTGCTGAAAACTCCTGCCCTCATCACAGCTCTGCTCCTCTCTCATATTTGAGCACCACCAGTTCCATCTCACAGTTAAATGGCAGAACAGTCGGGTCCTTGCCCAACAACAAATACCCAGCAGAGTCAAGAATAAATAAATAAAAATTGAAAAAAAAATGATGTTGAAAACCAAAAAACAGTAGAAGAATTGGGAAACAAACAAACAAAAAAAAATGTTGGGAGGACAAAAAGAGTGTGCTTCTGCTAGTTACAGTCAACTCCTAGGGCCTGTTTTTTTTCCCTGTGTCCTTGGGGAAATCCTTGTCCCTTTTCCCACCGAGCAGAAGGAAGAAATTGGGGTCTTTGCCAGAGGATGTGTACAGGAGAATTGGAGTGCTGGGAGTAGTGTTTTTAGTTTGTTCCTTGCTTCTTGTGCCCTCACCAACCTTGTGGACTCTGGGACATTGCTCCCTTTGCCCCTCAGGGCAGTGTGGGTTTTGCTCTTCCCCAGAAATGACCAGCTCTCTGGTCCCGAGTCAGCCTTCTTTTCTAGGTCCTTCCCTTTTCCTTTGTCACCCAGGCTAGACAGTGCACCAGAGCAACATTGCCTGGGCTGCAAATAGAGCTTGGCAGTTCGGACTCCACTCTTATCAGAGGAATCATCTGCCTGCAGATGGCTCCAAAGTTTCTGTCTCTGAGAAGGACCTCTTCCTTGAACTCTGCGTGTGTTAATCAAACTAACTGCCTACTTGGATGCCCAAAGGGCACTTTCAAGTGAAGATGTCCAGACTGCAGTACTTCATCCCCCTCAACACACTCATTTCTTCCCCCTGCTTACCCCAAGGGCTCTGCCTTCTATCCAGTTGCTCAAGTAAGGACACCAGAATTCTCTCTACCCTCCCCTCTCATTTGTTCTTCCTCTCCAGTCTAAACTCTCATCAGATTTTAGTGACTCTAGTTTGGTGACTCCTCCTCCTGTCCACATCTCCATAATCCCTGGCCCTGTCTACTCATCTCGCTCCTTCTGCTCTGGTCCCTTTGTTACTTCACCACCATCCATACAGCAGCTGAGACAAAGTGATTGCAACACCACCAGACCCCACTTCTCTCTGGTGACAGGTTCTCCCAGTGTCCCCTCATCTCTTTGGAATAAACTCTGAAGTCCCCTCCTTGGCCAGAAGTTCCCCTGCACCTCTGCTAGGAGCTGGCCACCTGTTAGGCTCTTTTTCCCATCCCACTTTCACCCCCAGTCTCCTCATCAGACTCTGGCTGCAGTGGCATTCTTGGCTGACCCCAGAGCACACCCAACTTGTTCCCAAATGTAGCCTTTGCCTTTCTTCCTCCTCTGTGTGGGACAAGATGTGTCACATAGAAGAGAACTTCCGATGGTGCCCGCCCCCCGACCCCTTCTCAAGAAAGTCTCAGCTGACCACCTCCTCCAACTCTTGGAGTACCCTGAGGTACTCTTCACTCATATTAACATTAGCAGCATTGTCTTATGTGTCACATGTAATCGATGCTGGTTGTGGTCTCTGCTAAGGGCATCACCATGACAGGGTTGGGAATGAGTTGTGTGGCCACGCTTGCATCTGAGAGTCCCCTGTGACATCCAGGTGAATACATGCTGTACCCTGTTCCTTCCTTCTCTTCCCTCCACCACCTTGCCCTGACCCGGGCCCCTGAGAGAAGGCAACTGGGGTCCCTGGTGAAGGTAAAGAAATTGTCATTGTGCCTCTGGCTTGGTTCAACCTCCAGGGTCTTCTTTCTTTCAACTTGGTTTCCCTGAGTGCTATCACTGGTCCCTGCCCAGAGCCTGCAGCCAGCAGATGTTGACCAGGGGAGGAGTAGACACAAAAGCATTTTGTTTGACCTGGTGTGGAGAGGCCTCAGTCTAAATTCAGAGACTTTGTGCCTCTAAGTGACAGAGGGCTTTCATGATATACCCCTTAACTATGCCTGCTGCTGCTAAGTCGCTTCAGTCGTGTCCGACTCTGCAACCCCATAAACGGTGGCCAACAAGGCTCTCCTGTCCGTGGGATTCTCCAGGTAAGACAACTGGAGTGGTTTGCCATTTCCTTCTTCAATGCACGAAAGTGAAAAGTGAAAATTGAAAGCACGCTCAGTCGTGACGGACTCTTCACGACCCCATGGACTGCAGCCGACCGGGCTCCTCCATCCATGGGATTTTCCAGGCAAAAGAGTACTGAAGTGGGGTGCCACTGCCTTCTCTGTAACTACCTAGTTAAGTGCATAGAAGCCCAGCAACGCTGCCAGCAGGGGGTGTCTCAGGATTTCTCTCCCCTAAGCTGACTCCCTGGCTTCCCTCATAGCTCAGTTGGTAAAGAATCTGCCTGCAATGTAGTAGACCTGGGTTCAATTCCTGGATCAGGAAGATCCCCTGGAGAAGGAAACGACAACCCATTCCAGTATTTTTGTCTGGAAAATCCCATGGACTGAGGAGTGTAGCAGGCTACAGTCCATGGGGTCACAAGACTCAGACATGGCTTAGCAACTAAACCACCAACAACAACCAGCTGACTCTCAGCTGGGTGACCTGAGAGGCAGCCCTCAGGCTCTAAGGGTTGAGTGGGAGAGTCATCGGCTCACAGCCCAGAAAGGAATTTTCTGCATCACAGTTGTCGAGGGTCCAAGCTCTCTGCAGCTCTGTCTCCTCTAGAGAGAGCCTGGAGCTCCCTCCTAAATTCTTACCAGGCAGTGCTCACCAGCTCCCTGCCAGCTGCAGCCTGCTCTGACTGCTCAACAGACCTCTTCCTCCACCACCAGCTCTGCTCCAGCTCCCAGCCCCTGGGGGCTCCCAGCCCTACCTACCCCAAACTCTCCACAGATTCTTGGGCAGCCAAGCAGGTTCATTATTCCCCTTTGTGAACTTGCCATTCCCTCACTGGCCACTACTACCTGGTGGGACATGGCTGCCAGCAACCTCTGCACCCACCTTCCCATGAACACCTCACAGATGCCAGTGGCTCCTTTCAGGCTGGCATGGTCCTTTTGAACATCACTCCAACATAGCACTTGTGTTTCCCTGACTCGAGGGTTCTGCTACTCTGGGTGTCAGTACATCTCTGAGCTGTCCTTCACAGCTCCTGGTTGCCTATATAGTGTATTCCATAATGTGGTCATGGCCGTCTCTCTGGAGAAGGTTGATAGCAGTGGGCTCAGTACAGATGTGGGACTTAGGCCATGGCCTGATATGTAGCCAACCTCTCTTTGCTTGTGATGGTCCCCGTACCAAGAACTGGTGATTAGAGTGTGAACTGCCACAGCTGAAGCCCCAAGAGAACAAGTAATTTGTCCAAGTTGACACAGCAAGTGTGTGGACAAGTCAGGAATCAAACCCATACAGTCTGGCTTCAGAGGCTCACAGGTACATCCAGGCCAATGCATTTTCCTTTGCCAGTTCACACAGGTGATAGGCATAGATGCTTCATGCTCTAGTTAGCTTCTGTGAGCAGCCCTACTCCCCTGCCCTCTCAGCTGAATTAAGATGTGGGAGTTATATTCATTTGGTATGATATATCCCTCTAGTGGTTGAATGAACCATCCCAAGGCTATAACAGGATTCCTGTTTCCCCATTTCTTTCCTCTCCTCATTGTTCTAGGTTGAATTAACCTCACTCTTTCTAGAAACAAAGATCTCCTCTGATTTCTTATTCAAAGTATCGAGATTTTTGCCTAGGAGCTGGATTCTTTCATGTAGTCCAAAGCTTTAGGACTGGAGAAAACTGTGATTTTCCCCTCCTATAGTCTAAGAGCAAACACTTGGCAGGTAATAATAAGGGAGGTCCCTTTCAAAGCACCCTGACCGGCCCCAGACTAAGTTGCTTCAGTTCTGTCTGGCTCTTTGTGACCCCATAGACTATACAGTCCGTGGAATTCTCCAGACAAGGATATTGGCGTAGGTTTCCATTTCCTTCACCAGGGGATCTCCCCGACCCAGGGATAGAACAGGGGTCTCCTGCATTGCAGGTAGATTCTTTATTGTTTGAGTCACTAGGGAAGCCCCTCCTAGTTGTAAATAATGCCTCTTGTGGGCAGGGTTTGTTTTAATCATAAAAGTATCACATGTTAGTTGCAGAAAAAATGTAAAGGCAGAAAAGTGTAAGCAGGAAATGAAATCTCTTGTTAAAGAAAAGTACTATTAATATTTTGGTGTATTTTCTCCCACTACTTTTTCTTGGACACATATATGTGTCTATATAGTTATATAACTATAAACAGATTATGGTCATGTACTTGGATATCACTTTGTATACTGATTTTTATTAAATTTTATATCATAGCCATTTATACAAATCATTAAAAATTCTTCAAAATCATGATCTTCAATGTCTCTTTTCATAGTGATTACTCATACCACTGTGATCCCTGCATTTAAATCTCTCTGTACAGTTGTTGTTGTTGTTTGTTTTGTTTTGTTTTGTTTTGTTTTTGCCCCTAGAATAACTTGAACAGGAATTTTCAAGGGGCTTGATCCATGTTTTGAATTTCTTACTAAAAATCTTTCAAGTTCACCTCCTAGCAGTAATGCATGAGAAAACATTCCACCATTCCCTAACAGCATGTACTGCTTTTTTGAAACACATTTGCCAATTTGAAAAAGGAAAAACAGTTGTAATTTTGAACTTTGCCAGGTGTTTATTGGCAATTTCTTGCTTTATTCTCCCCACATCGGGTCCCCTTTTAATGACAGAGGCCCTGGAGGACTGTAGATCCTTAACCTGAGTGCCAAGACTATCCCACCCCTGGTTTCCTCTTTGAAGTACCCCCTTCTACTTGTACTCTGGAGCCCATCCTTAATTCCTTCTCAAACTCTTGCTCCCATAATTATTGGCTTCTCTACCTTTGTCAGCTTCATCTCTTTCTCTTGAAGTCATGCATACTCTGCCTCACTTCTGTTTCTTCTTCTAACATGAAGCATGCCTCCTGGATTTGATAAATTCCTTCAATGTGTACTCAGCAACTGACCTCTGTTTCTGAAAGAAATCCTCATTGGCTGGCTCCTGTCTTCGTTCTATGCCTCTTTGCCACGTTGGACAGTGCAGATTTTTTTTTTTAAACACTCAGTTTGTCGCAACATACTATATTCCCTGCAACTGTACCTACTCCTGGGCCTCTTCCAAATGCTCCCTGGTCCCCTCCCCATCCCTGGATGCACCTGTCATCACAGCTGCTACTCATTTGGTTTACTTTACACATAGGCCTTATAGTGACTGGCTTGTCATAATCAAATCTTGTCACAGTGGAGCAGCACAGACAGTAAACCTGGGAGCTCTGGCCCTCAGACTTTTATGCAGGAAGAGGAAGTCCCTACCTCCTTGCCCAAATATGGTGCAAAACTGAACTTTTGGTTAAGACACATTAGAACGTAGGTAGTAACATGATGCAAACTTAGCTTACCTTCACAACAAACTTCATATTAAAAAATAATTTTCATATACTTCTGCCCGTGTTTCACTTGATGTCAGAATTCCACATTTCTAGCCATATTACAGGGCTTCCCTGGTGGCTCAGACAGTAAAGAATCAGTCTGCAATGCGAGAGACCCAGGTTTGATCCCTGGGTTAGGAAGATCCCCTGGAGAAGAAAATGGCTACCCACTCCAGCATTCTGGTCTGGAAAATTTCCTAGACAGAGGAGCCTGATGGGCTATAGTCCATGGGATCACCAAGAGTCAGATATGATTGAAACGAAAGGAAACAAAAAGGAGTCATTATCCATTAACCAGTCATTCCTAACCCTATATTCCCCAGGTCCTGGCAAACACTAATCTGTTTTGTGTCTTTTTGAAGTTGCCTGTCCTGGATATTTCATATTCATGGAATCAAACATATGTGTCTGTGACACCTTTCACTCTGCATAATGTTTTTAAGGTTTGTGAATGTTGTGGGATCTATCAGGACGTCACTGGTTTTAACTAACTGAATAATATTCAATTGTATGGATATACCATATTTGTTTATCTATTCTTCATTTGATGGAAATTTGGGTTGTTGTTGTTTAGTGGCTAAGTCATGTCCAACTCTTTTGCAACCTCATGGACTGTAGCCTGCCAGGCTGGATGTTTGCTAATGCTCAGGTGAGGGCCCAGGGGATCCAGAGTATACAAGATTGTCCTCTTTGACACCTCACCAGGTTTCAGGGTTCCACTTTACCTTTTTCAGATCCATACAATATCGAGAACTGTAAATGTTTTACAAGCCATGTCCATAGTATCAGGAACTTTTTTTATTAATTATTTTTTAATTTATTAATTAATTTTTTATTTTACTTTACAATTCTGTATTGGTTTTGCCATACATTGACATGAATCCACCACGGATGTACATGCATTCCCAAACATGAACCCCCCTCCCACCTCCCTCCCCATAACATCTCTCTGGGTCATCTTCGTGTACGAGCTCCAAGCATGCCATATCCTGCATTGGACATAGACTGGCATTTCTATTCTTACATGATATTATACATGTTTCAATGCTATTCTCCCAAATCATCTCACCCTCTCCCTCTCCCTCTGAGTCCAAAAGTCTGCTATACACATCTGTGTCTTTTTTGCTGTCCTGCATACAGGGTCATCATTGCCATCGTCCTAAATTCCATATATATGTGTTAGTATACTGTATTGGTGTTTTTCTTTCTGGCTTACTTCACTCTGTATAATCGGCTCCAGTTTCATCCATCACATCAGAACTGATTCAAATATATTCTTTTTAACAGCTGAGTAATACTCCATTGTGTATATGTACCACAGCTTTCTTATCCATTCATCTGCTGATGGACATCTACGTTGTTTCCATGTCCTGGCTATTATATACAGTGCTGCAATGAACATTGGGGTACATATGTCTCTTTCAATTCTGGTTTCTTCAGTGTGTATGTCCAGCAGTGGTATTGCTGGGTCATAAGGCAGTTCTATTTGCAATTTTTTAAGGAATCTCCACACTGTTCTCCATAGTGGCTGTACTAGTTTGCATTCCCACCAACAGTGTAGGAGGGTTCCCTTCTCTCCACACCCTCTCCAGCATTTATTGCTTGCAGATTTTTGGATCACAGACATTCTGACTGGTGTGAAGTGGTACCTCATTGTGGTTTTGATTTGCATTTCTCTAATAATGAGTGATGTTGAGCATCTTTTCATGTGTTTGTTAGCCATCCGTATGTCTTCTTTGGAGAAATGTCTATTTAGTTCTTTGGCCCATTTTTTGATTGGGTCGTTTATTTTTCTGGAATTGAGCTGCATAAGTTGCTTGTATATTTTTGAGATTAGTTGTTTGTCAGTTGCTTCATTTGCTATTATTTTCTCCCATTCGGAAGGCTGTCTTTTCACTTTGCTTATGTTTTCCTTTGTTGTGCAGAAGCTTTTAATTTTAACTAGGTCCCATTTGTTTATTTTTGCTTTTATTTCCAGAATTCTGGGAGGTGGATCATAGAGGATCGTGCTGTGGTTTATGTCGGAGAGTGTTTTGCCTATGTTCTCCTCTAGGAGTTTTATAGTTTCTGGTCTTACATTTAGATCTTTAATCCACTTTGAGTTTATCTTTGTGTGTGATGTTAGAAAGTGATCTAGTTTCATTCTTTTACAAGTGGTTGACCAGTTTTCCCAGCACGACTTGTTAAAGAGATTGTCTTTACTCCATTGTATATTCTTGTTTCCTTTGTCAAAGATAAGGTGTCCATATGTGTGTGGATTTACCTCTGGGCTTTCTATTTTGTTCCATTGATCTATATTTCTCTTTGTGCCAATACCATACTGTCTTGATGACTGTGGCTTTGTAGTAGAGCCTGAAGTCAGGCAAATTGATTCCTCCAGTTCCATTCTTCTTTCTCAAGATTGCTTTGGCTATTCAAGGTTTTTTGTATTTTTCCATACAAATCTTGAAATTATTTGTTCTAGTTCTGTGAAAAATATCGCTGGTAGCTTGATAGGGATTGCATTGAATTTGTAAATTGCTTTGGGTAGTATACTCATTTTCACTATATTGATTCTTCCGATCCATGAACATGGTATATTTCTCCATCTATTAGTGTCCTCTTTTTCTTTCATCAGTGTTTTATAGTTTTCTATATATAGTTCTTTAGTTTCTTTAGGTAGATATATTCCTAAGTATTTTATTCTTTTTCTTGCAATGGTGAATGGAATTGTTTCCTTAATTTCTTTTTCTACTTTCTCATTATTAGTGTATAGAAATGCAAGGGATTTCTGTGTGTTGATTTTATATCCTGCAACTTTACTATATTCATTAATTAGCTCTAGTAATTTTCTGGTGGAGTCTTTAGGATTTTCTATGTAGAGGATCATGTCATCTGCAAACAGTGAGAGTTTTACTTCTTCTTTTCCAATTTGGATTCATTTTATTTCTTTTTCTACTCTGATTGCTGCGGCTAAAACTTTCAGAACTATGTTGAATAGTAGTGGTGAAAGTGGGCACCCTTATCTTGTTCCTGACTTCAGGGGAAATGATTTCAGTTTTTCACCATTGAGGATAATGTTTGCTGCAGGTTTGTCATATATAGTTTTTATTATGTTGACGTATGTTCCTTCTATTCCTGCTTTCTGGAGAGTTTTTATCATAAATGGATGTTGAATTTTGTCAAAGGCCTTCTCTGCATCTATTGAGATAGTCATATGACTTTTATTTTTCAATTTGTTAATGTGGTGAATTACATTGATTGATTTGTGGATATTGAAGAATCCTTGCATTCCTGGGATAAAGCCCACTTGGTCATGGTGTATGATCTTTTTAATGTGTTGTTGGATTCTGATTGCTAGAATTTTGTTAAGGATTTTTGCATCTATGTTCATCAGTGATATTGGCCTGTAGTTTTTTTTTTTTTTTTTGGTAGTATCTTTGTCAGGTTTTGGTATTAGGGTGATGATGGCCTCATAGAATGAGTTTGGAAGTTTACGTTCCTCTGCAATTTTCTGGAAGAGTTTGAGTAGGATAGGTGTTAACTCTTCTCTAAATTTTTGGTAGAACTCAGCTGTGAAGCCGTCTGGACCTGGGCTTTTGTTTGCTGGAATTTTTCTGATTACAGTTTCAATTTCTGTGCTTGTGATGTATCTGTTAAGATTTTCTATTTCTTCCTGGTTCAGTTTTGGAAAATTGTACTTTTCTAAGAATTTGTCCATTTCTTCCACATTGTCCATTTTATTGGCATATAATTGCTGATAGTAATCTCTTATGATCCTTTGTATTTCTGTTATTAGGAACTTTTTCTTCATCCCCAAACAACCAGCACCCACAAACTCACAGTTGTAGGGAACCCTGAGTTTCTGGTTTCAAGTACAGGCCATCAGCCTGTGATGCCAATTTAAAAAAAAAAATCTCACTGAGAAGGTGAAGTAGAGCATCCCAGACACCTTAGAAATTAGACAGTCACATAGGTCACACTATGGTGATCTCCTTCCTGTGGCACCTGGAACTTATTCTGTGAGCAGAGTCTTAAAGACCTGACAAGTTCCACCAATTCACAATGCTTTGAATGAAAGAGTGGATGAATGAGGTTATCAGGTTAATGTTAGAACTTAGGGATAGAGCTGTCTCCCTAACAAAGCCGAAGTTGGGAGATATATTTGACTCAGAGTGACTCAGTGTTAAGGAAGTGAAGTGCATAGTTCCAGTGTGCAAAGTCCACTTAGAACATACATTTGGTGTGTTCCAAGCACTTTCCACGACCATTAGGATGTTATATGCATTGGTCCAGGCAGAAATACCCCAGGAGGCAGAAATGCCCCAGGAGTCTTGCTCTCTTTCAGGAAGAGTACAAAAGGGTTTACCTGGGCCTGAAGCATAAATAATGTGGAAGGCCTCTCTTCTAAACTTATGAAACTGAGCATGAAAATCAATATTTATTTAAGATGAGAAGAAAGTTCATGGTGAACTTTAAAAGATGGCAATGAATCCATCAAAATCCTAAAATGGTATGTACATATACATATATGCATACATATGTGTATACGTATTATTAGATACTCCAACTATGTTGTTGTACAATCTGAAGTGTGATGAAACAGAAGTTTGAGGTGAAAGATACAATGGTTTTATTGCAAATCGAAACAGCTCACCTTTGCAAATTTAAAAAAAAAATCATGTGCTCATGTGATTTTAACCCATAACCTGGGGTTGTGGCAGTTCATTCTTTCTAAGAACAAAAACACACTCAGATTCATGTTAAATCTTTAATGCTTATTTTCACATTGAGTTTTGCAAAATAAACTGGCTTTTCTAACACTTTTTTTCCTCTCTCTCAAAAAAAAATAGTAATAAGGAAATTTTGTTTCTAGTTAGGATAACAATTCATGAGCTTCAGAAATTACGTGTTACACTACCTTTCACTGTATTCTGATGGCAGCCACGTTTAGCTGAATGGATACTTTCCTGTAACCTATTTCCCAGTTCTCAGACCCTTCTGGCCCACCTACTTCTCAGGCAGCCTGGAATGACATACTCATCTGCACTTACACTGCTGGAAACTGTCAGAGCTAGCTGATGAAGAAGTCAAAGGATCAAGCTTTCTTGGTTTGGGACAAATGACTGTCATTTTGGGGGGGACATTGGTCCTGGGTAAAGCACCTGCTTTGCTGCAATCTATGCCAACTGAATGGGCTCCTAGCAGTCAGCCTGGACTCACAGGTGTAGAGAACCAGCCTGAATCTATGATGGCTCCAGTTGTCTCCCACAGGGACACAGATGATGACATGTAGGGTATCCAATCCCTGTCATATAGGAAGACAGCAGGAGTCCGTCTATTTGGGTAAACCATTCACCCATTGAAGAAGAGCTACTGCCACAAATGGAATCTCAGGGAAGCAAATGGTGAACAGTCTTGCAGGGGTTGAAAAACATATACTGCATGCCGAGATTTCATTCAGTCTCACGTGGACCACATGCAGAGGACCCATTACATTTGTTTGGATTTCAGACTGCTTTTCCAAGAACCACTGGAAGGTAGTGGTGGTATGCAGGAAACACCCCTGTCACTGGCTTCATCTTTCAGGGTTTTTTGTCCAAATGGATAAGCATGGCAGGAAAAAGTCAGGGCTGTCTTAAGAAGGAGTCCAATCAATTGTGTATATACTTAAGGACATAAAGCACACTCGTGATTATATATTTACAGTGATATATGTGCTTCTTCATTAACACATAAAATGAAATGTCTAAACTTGTCTACCAAATCTCTAATATTGATACAACACTATGTTTAGTAAATGTGTCTAGATAGCTATAATAACTATGAGATATAGAAATACTTATTTCTGTTAGTGATGAAGAAACATGTACTGCTAATAGTACTGTGGTTTGCTGTCTATATTCATAATTGAAGGAAATTTTAGTTAGTTGAGTACAAATAAATATGAATTTTCCCCCATTGAAGTGTACAGATTCTTTGAGTTTTTCATGTCAAGTTTAGGTCTTAAAGCTGAAAACAGGTACTGTGTTTCCCCAATGAAACAAAAAATCATGCCTAGCATATAGTAGGTGCCCCAAAATATTTCTTAAGTAAATGAATACTCCTGTGTTCCAAGGTACTGGTTAAAGAATTAAAATTTGTTCCCTAGTCTTTCACATCCAGCTTAATAAAGAATTGATAACAAAAGTTACTATTTGATGATAGTTTGGTGTGTGGAAGGCACTAATTTATAAACAGTGTTCTGTGTTGTTGTTGTTTAGCTGTTGTCTCAGACTCTTTTGTGACCCCATGGACTGTTGACTGCCAGGCTCCTCTGTCCATGGGATTTCCCAGGCAAGAATACTTGGAGTAGGTTGCCATTCCCTTCTCCAGGAGATCTTTCTAACCCAGAGATGAAACCCGCTTCTCCTGCTTGGCAGGTGATTTCTTTATCATGAGCCACCAGGGAAGTATAAATACTATCTCATCTTATTCTTATAATGACCTGAGGTAGTTACTATTATTACTCCCTTTCTGTTGTTACAGAAAATGAGCCAAATATACTCAGGAATCTCTTTAAGGCTACACAACTGGCATTAGAAAGTATATATTTTTTGATCCAGTGTCTGCATTATTAAAGTATTAAGAACTTACTATAGGTGTCTCAGGCTTGAAGATTGGCCCTCAGTTCTAACACATCCTATCCAGCCCTACTTTGGTGACTAACGCTCAGATCAGTTCTCTTTCACCCTCATCTTATTAGGCTACCTGTAGTACCATCTGAGGTGGGGTAGGGGTGTCAGCCAAGTTCACAAGTTTCCCTCAAATTCACAAACCAACTCAAATCTAAAGGCCACTTAGATATCCTGGATCAAATTATCTTCTGTTCTCCGAATCCCAAAGCCCATCTACTAGCTAGACAACTTCCTCTGATATTCTTCAACCTCCGCTACACCAATGTAGTGATCATCTTCTCTGTGAAGATATTTCTGTCTCTTCCTAATAGATTTGCTCAAGTGGTGTTCCTGCTATACTCGGTACACATTCTATCACCACCTCTGTCATATCATTGTATACCATTAATTGTATAGTTGATCATCCTTAACACTTTGGAGACCATTTCTAGTTGTTTCTGAGTTCTTAGGAAATAGGACAATGTCTGATACAGTACATGCATAGTAGATGCTTGTTGAATGGATGAATATATGAATGAATGTTATGCACCAACTCTATTACTTAAATAACACTTTGGCTGTTGTGTTTATTATGACCTAAATACAAAGTCAAGGGTCGAATGTAAAAGTATAAATGTAATATGTTAAGATGTAAACATGTAAAATGTAAAAGTGTAGAAACATGGTCCAAGGGAACAATACATTTATAAAATAGGAAATTTTAGCAATGAAAAAGAAATCATTCAAGGTTACATATCTGAGAACATTAACAAAAACTGTCACAAATTCTTTTTAGAAACACTGGAGTACAAGAGACAGTGAAACAACATCTTTAAAGTGCTGAAAGGAGGAAAAAAATCAACCCAGAATTCTATGTATAGGAAACATATCCTTCAAAAATGAAAGTGAAATAAATAGATTTTGAGATAGATGAAAGCTTAGAGAATTCATACACAGATCTGCACTAAAAGAATGCTAAAAAAGGCCTTTCAATCTGAATAAATATGACAGTAGAAAAAAAAAAAAAACTTTTATTTAAAGAATTCTAGATATGGTAAATACATGAGTAAATGTTAATGTTTTCTCTTAATTTCTTTATAACATGTGACTTTTTAAAGCAAAATTTGATAACATATTATAGGGTTTAAAAAATATGCAGTCAAAATATAATGGGAACTGCAACAAAAAGGATGAGGTAGATGAGGAACGAAGTTATGTAGTATAAGGGCTATTATTTTTATATACAGTATTAACTCCAAGTAGACAGTGAAAAATTAAGGATATACGCAGCATGCCAGTCCTCCCTGTCCATCACCATGTTCCGGAATTCACTCAAATTCATGTCCATTGACTCGATGATGCCATCCAGCCATCTCATCCTCTGTTGTCCCCTTCTCCTCCTGCCCCCAATCCCTCCCAGCATCAGAGTCTTTTCCAATGAGTGTCAACTCTTCGCATGAGGTGGCCAAAGTACTGGAGTTTCAGCTTTAGCATCATTCCTTCCAAAGAAATCCCAGGGCTGATCTCCTTGCAGTCCAAGGGACTCTCAAGAGTTTTCTCCAACACCACAGTTCGAAAGCATAAATTCTCAATAACCACTAAGAAACAATGCAAAGAGATATAGCCAAAAATATAACAGATAAATGAAAATGGGGTTCTAAAAAGTTATGATTTACCAAGACAGGAAAGAGAATACAGAAGCTAAAATATATGGGCTAGGTAGTAGAAGGATAGATGTAGGTCTTAACTATTTGAACAACTGCATTCAATGTAAATAGGCTAAATATTATAATTGAAGGCAGAGATTATAACAATATAATAAAATGAGCAAGACTTTTTTCTGTCAACAAGAAATTTAGTTTAAAAATAAAGACACAGAAGATGGTGGAGTGGAAGGACATGTGCACATCTCCTCCTGAGAGAGCACCAAGATCACAACTAGATGTTGAACAACCATCGACAGGAGAATGCTGGAACCCACCGAAAAAGGATACTCCACATGCAAAGACAAAGAAGAAGTTTCAGTGAGAGTGTAGGAGGGGTGTAATCACAATAAAATCAAATCCCATTCTTGCTAGGTTGGTGATCCACAAACTGGAGAAAAATGATGCCAAAGAAGTTCTCCCACTGTTGTGAAGCTTCTTAACCCCACATCAGGATTCCCAGCCTGGGAATCTTACAAAAAGCCCTGAGAATCCCCAGGGAATCTGACCTTGAAGGCTGTACACAGGACTGGAGGGGAACAGAGACTCCAGGGTTAGAGGTTACAAACAAAATCTTGTGCACACCAAAACCCAGAGGAAAGGAGCAGTGGCCCCACGGAAGACTGAACCAAAACTACCAGATATGGTTGGAGGGCCTCCTGTGGAGGCATGGGTCAGGAGGGGCTCAGTGTAAGGATGAGGGCAGTGACAGCAGAAGTTCTGGAAGATCCCCCTTGGCACAAGCCCGCTTAAACCCTCCCATAGAGCCTATAGACCTCAAGGCTGGGTCACTTCAGGCCAAACAACTAACAAGAAGGGAGCACAACCCCACCTATCACCATATACATAATTAAAGCTTTTTTGAGCAAGGAACTGCCCACCAGGGAAAAACCCATTTTTTTTCCCACTGCCAGTCCCTTCCATCAGGAACCTTACACAAACATTTTAGCCTCCTCCATCAGAAGGCAGACCAAAGGAGCAAGAAAAACCACGATCCCACAGAAGCTATGAAAAAACAAACAAACAAACAAACAAACAAACAGATTAGAGAAAGTTAATCAGGATGAAAAACCAGAAAGTTATCTCCCAGACAAAGAGACAAGATAAAATCCCAGAAAAACAACTAAGTGAAGTGGAGATAGGCAACATTTCAGAAAAAAATACTTCAGAATAAAGACAGAGAATATGATCCAGGATCTCAGGAAATCAATGCAGAAGATGCAAGAAATGTTTACCAGAGACCTAGAAGAACTAAAGAACAAACAGAGAGGAATAATACACTGGAAAGAATCAATAGAATAACTTCTGCAGAAGAACAGATACATGACCTGGAGGACAGACTAGGAGAAATAACTGCCACAGAACAGAATATAGAAAAAAGAAAAGCATGGGGAAAAAAAGGCAACTTAAGAGACCTCTGGAACAACATTAAATGTGCCAACATTCACATTATTGGGGTTCCAGAAGGAGAAAGAATTCCAGAGAATCCCAGGCTGGATAAAACCAAGGAGGAACACGCCAAGACAGTAATCAGAGTTATAAAAGTTAAAGACAATGATAAACTATTAGAAGCAACAGGAAAACACGACAATATACAAGGGAACTCCCACCAGGTTTTTAGCTGATTTCCCAGTAGAAATGCTACAAGCCAGAAGGGAATGGCACAGTATATTTAAAGTGATGAAAGGAAAGAACTTACAATCAGGAATATTCTACCCAGCAAGACTGTTATCCAGATTTGATGGAAAATAAAAATTCTGAAAGGACAATTCTGTCCTGTTGCTTCCAGGTAAGCAAAAGTTAAGAAAATTTAACACCACCAAACTAGATTTATAATAAATGCTAAAGGAATTTCTTTAGGCAAGAAATACAAGAGAAGGAAAAGATCTATGGAAAATAAACCCAAAACAATTAAAATGATAATAAGATCATCAGTTCAGTTCAGTTCAGTTCAGTTCAGTCGCTTGATAATGTCTGCTCTTTGAGACCCCATGAATCACAGCTGCCAGGCCTCCCTGTCCATCACCAACTCCCGGAGTTTACCCAAACTCATGTCTATTGAGTTGGTGATACCATCCAGCCATCTTATCCTCTGTCATCCCCTTCTCCTCTTTCCCTCAATCTTTCTCACCATCAGGGCCTTTTCAGATGAATCAGCTCTTCATGTCATGTGGCCAGAGTATTGGAGTTTCAGCTTCAACTTCAGTCCTTCCAATGAACACTCAGGACTGATCTCCATTAGGATGGACTGGACGTGCCTCCTTGCAGTCCAAGGGATTCTCAAGAGTCTTCTCCAACACCATAGTTCAAAAGCATCAATTCCTCAGCGTTTAGCTTTCTTTATAGTTCAACTCTCACATCCATACATGACTACTGGAAAAACCATAGCCTTGACTAAATGGACCTTTGTAGACAAAGTAATGTCTCTGCTTTTTATATGCTGTCTAGGTTGGTCACAACTTTCCTTTCAAGGAGTATGTATATTTTAATTTCATGGCTGCAGTCACCATCTGCAGTGATTTTGGAGCTAAATAAATAAAGTCAGCCAGTGTTTCCACTATTTACCCATCTGACATGAAGTGATGGGACCAGATGTCATGATCTTAGTTGTCTGAATGTTGAGGTTTAAGTCAATGTTTTCACTCTCTTCTTTCAATTTAATCAACAGGCTCCTTAGTTCTTTTTCACTTTCTGCCATAAGAGTGGTGTCATCTGCGTATCTGAGGTTTTTGATACTTCTGCCAACAATATTGTTTCCAGCTTGTGCTTCATCCAACTCAGCATTCCTCATAATGTACACTGAATATACCTTAAATAAGCAGGGTGACAATATGCAGCCTTGACATACTCCTTTCCTGATTGAAGCAAGTCTGTTCTATATCCAGTACTAACTATTGCTTTCTAACCTGCATGCAGATTTCTCAAGAGGCAGGTCAAGTGGTCTGGTCTCATCTCTTTCAGAATTTTCCACATTTTATTGTGATACATACAGTCAAATGCTTTGGCATAGTCAATAAAGCAGAAATAGATGTTTTTCTGGAACTTTCTTGTTTTTTTGATGATCCAGCAGTGTTGGCAATCTGATCTCTGGTTCCTCTGCCTTTTCTAAAATCAGCTGATCACCTGGAAGTTCACCGTTCACATATTGCTGAAGCCTGGCTTGGGGAATTTTGAGCACTACTTTATTAGCATGTGAGATGAGTGCAATTGTGCAGTAGTTTGAATATTCTTTGGCATTGCCTTTCTTTGGGATTGGAAGGAAGACTGACCTTTTCCAGTCCTGTGGCCACTGCTGAGTTTTCCAAATTTGCTGGCATAATCAGTTCAGCACTTTCACAGCATCATTTAGGATTTGAAATACCTTAACTGGAATTCCATCACCTCCACTAGCTTTGTTCATAGTGCTGTTTCCTAAGGCCCACTTGACTTCACATTCCAGGATGTCTGTCTCTAGGTGAGTGATCACACCATCATGATTATATGGGTCATGAGGATCTTTTTTGTACAGTTCTTCTGTGAATTCTTGCCACCTTTTTATAATATCTTCTGCTTCTGTTAGTTCCATAAAATTTCTGTCCTTTATCGAGCCCATCTTTGCATGAAATACTCCTTTGGTATCTAATTTTCTTGAAGATATTTCTAGTCTTTTCCATTCTTTATTTTCCTCTATTTCTTTGCATTGGTCAATGAGGAAGGCTTTCTTATCTCTCCTTGCTATTCTTTGGAACTCTGAATTCAAATTGGGTATATATTTCCTTTTCTCCTTTGCTTTTCCATTTTTTCTGAGTTTCTCAGCTATTTTTAAGGCCTCCTCAGATAGCCATTTTGCTGTTTTGCGTTTCTTTTTCTTAGGATGATCTTGATCCCTGTCTCCTGTACAATGTCACAAACTTTCATTTACCATTCATCAGGTACTCTGTCTGTCAGATCTAGTCGCTTAAATCTATTTGACACTTCCATTGTATAATCATAAAGGATTTGATTTTGGTCATACTTGAATGGTTTATCGGTTTTTTCCTACTTTCTTCAATTAAAATAATGAATTTGGCAATAAGGAGTTCATCATCTGAGCCACAGTCAGCTCACAGTTGTTGTTGTTGTTGTTGTTGACTGTATAAAGCTTCTCCATCTTTGACTGCAAACTGTATAATCAATCTGATTTTGGTATTGGCCATATCATGTTCATGTATAGAGTCTTCTCTTGTGTTGTTGGAAGAGGGTGTTTACTATGACCAATGCGTTCTCTTGGCAAAGCTCTATTAGCCTTTGCCCTGCTTCATTCTGTACTCCAAGGCCAAATTTGCCTGTTACTCCAGATACTTCTTCATTTTCTACTTTTGCGTTCCAGTCCCCTATAATGAAAAGGACATCTTTTTTGGATGTTAGTTTGGAAAAGGAAATGGCAATCCACTCCAGTACTCTTGCCTAGAGAATCCCACGGACAGAGGAACCTGGTAAGCTACAGTCCATGGGGTCGCAAAGAGTCGGACACAACTGAGCGACTTTGCTTCACTTCACTTCACTTCTAGAAGGTCTTGTAGGTCTTCATAGAACCATACAGCTTCAGCTTCTTCAGCATTACTGGTCAGAGCATAGAATTGGATTTCCATGGTTTTGAACGGTTTGCCTTGGGAAGGAACAGAGATCATTCTGTCGTTTTTGAGATTGCATCCAAGTACTGGATTTCAGACTCTTTTGTTGACTATGATGGCTACTCCATTTCTTCTAAGGGATTCCTGCCCACAGTAGTTGATATAATTATCATCTGAGTTAAATTCACCCATTCCAGTCCATCTAAGTTCTCTGATTTCTAGAATTTCGACATTCACTCTTGCCATCTCCTGTTTGACCATTTCCAATTTGCCTTGATTCATGGGCTTAACATTTCAGGTTCCTATGCAATACTGTTTCCATTAGAGCTTGAAATTGTAATTATCTTTGAATTTGTGTCTGTCTATTAATTGTGAAAACTAATAAGCATCTTTTACTACAGTGATTATGTAACTAACAAACAGTAATATTGTATGATAATTGGTCTACAGAAAAATCATAAAATTCTATATCACCAAAACTAGAATTTAATGGAAACCCTGTAATCACTTTTTAAAAATTTTTTATTTTATTTTATTTTTTATTTTTACTTTATTTTGCTTTACAATACTGTATTGGTTTTGCCATACATTGACATGAAAATCCAGATACATATCAGAATTATGTTGGAATATTTTTGGAAAGCGAAAATGCCCAGGTATTGTTTTTTTTTCTCCAAAGGTTCAGATATGTTTCTAACGAGAAGTTCTGTTAAAACACAAACAAACAAACAAAACAGTAAGCAAGTACCTTGTAAAAGAATTATCCTTCAACTAGAAAAGTTAAATAAAAAAACTGGACTGCATAAAGGTCTTTTACTTTTATTTAGTCTCACTTTTGCTATTTTATATTAAGTGCTCCCATTTCATTTAGTTTCTCTTTTCCAATTCTCCATCTCTTTTTTCCCCTGATATTCTTTCTCTAGCTTTTATCAAGCATAGCAAAAAAGCTTTGGTAGACATATATATAAATAGTATGCATTATATATACATATATATATATATATATATAATGTATTATATATACATAATATATAATGTATTATATATACATATATATATATAATGTATTATATAAATATATATATACACAATAAATAGTATGCATTATATATATATATATAGATATAAACATGATATTGTTGGCTAACTATACATTTTATGATATTTTGATTACACTTGTTTCACTTAGAATGAATAAAATGCTAGTTTTCAAATCTAAAAAAAATAGATATGCAACAAGCAACAAAGGTTTACTGTTTACATAGGGAACTATAGTCAATATCTGGCAATAACCAATATGGAAAGGGATTTTAAAATGATATATGTACATATGTTTAACTGAATCACCTTGCTGTGTGCCTGAATATTGTAAGTGATGTATACTTCCATTATATATATACAAGCATCGGAGCATAAGGGTGTTTTCCAATGAGCTGGTTCTTCACATCAGGTGGCCTTTGGTTTCAGCTTCAGCAACAGTCTTTTCCATGATTATTCAGGGTTGATTTCCTTTAGGATTGACTTGTTTGAACTCCTTGCAGTCCAAGGGACTCTCAAGAGTCTTCTCTGGCACCACAATTCAAAGGCATCAATCCTGCAGTGCTCAGCCTTATTTATGGTCTCTGGAAAAATGACTACTGGAAAAAGTGACTGCATGACTACTGGAAAAAGTACCATATCTTTGACTATACGAACCTTTGTCTGGAAAGTAATATCTTTGCTTTTAATGAATTGTTTTGGTTTGTCATACTTTTCCTTGCAAAGAGCAAGCATCTGTTAATTACATAGCTGCAGTCATTGTCCACAGTGTTTTTAAAGCCTAAGAAACTAAAAGTGGTTCACATGGTAAAGAAACTGCCTGCAATGCAGGAGACCCAGGATAGATCTTTGGTTCAGGAAGATCCCCTGGAGAAGGCAATGGCAACCCACTCCAGTATTCTTGCCTAGAAATTCCATGGAGAGACCAGCCTGGTGGGCTACAATTCATGGGGTCACAAAGAGTTGGACACAACAAAGCAACTAACACAAGAAAATAAAATATAGGGGGCAGTCCTAAGATGGTGAAGGAATAAGACTGGGAGACCACTTTCTCCTCCACAAATTCATCAAAAGAACATTTAAATGCTGAATAAATTCCACAAAACAATTCCTCAATGCTGGCAGAGGACAACAGGCACCCAGAAAACCAGTCCACTGTCTTTGATAGGAGATGTTTTATCAACGGTGCTGTATAGACAGAGAAGTCTTCAAACTACGGTAAAAATAAAACTGAAAACCAGAAGCAGGAACATTAATCAACAGGAGCTCATTAAACGCCTCCATACCTACACTGAAACAAAGCACCACCCAAGGGCCAACAAGTTCCAGAGCAAGACATACCATGCATATTCTCCAGCAGCACAGAACAGAGCCCTGAGCTTCAATATACAGGCTGTCTAAAGTTACTCCAAACCCAATGACAACTCATAAAACATTACTGGACTCGTCATTTCACTCCAGAGAGAAGAAATCCAGTTCCACCCCCCAGAACACCAACACAAGCTTCCCTAAGCAGAAAACCTTGAAAAACCACCCACACAAACCCACCCACAGCGAGGAAACTCCACAATAAAGAGAACTCCACAAACTGACAGAATACAGAAAGGCCACCCTAAATGCACCAATATAAACAAGATGAAGAGACAGAGGAATATCCAGCAAGTAAAGAAACAGGAGAAATGCCCATCAAACCAAACAAAAGAGGAAGAGATAGGGAATCTACCTGATAAATAATTCCAAATAATGATAGTGAAAATGGTCCAAAATCTTGAAATAAAAATGGAATCACAGATAAATAGCCTGGAGGCAAGGATTGAGAAGATACAAGAAAGATTAAACAAGGACCTAGAAGAAATTAAAAAGTCAATATATAATGAATAATGCAATAAATGAGATAAAAAACACACTGGAGGCAACAAAAGTAGAATAACGGAGGTAGAAAATAGGACTAGTGAAATAGAAGATAGAATTGTATAAATAAATGAATCAGAAAGAGAAAAAGAAAAATGAATTAAAAGAAATGAGGATAATCTCAGAGACTTCCAGGACAATGTTAAATGCTCCAACATTCGAATCATAGGAGTTCCAGAAAAAGGAGAAAAAAGAAAGACCATGAGAAAATACTTGAGGAGATAATAGTTGAAAATTTCCTTAAACTGGGGAAAGAAATAATCATCCAAGTCCAAGAAAAGCAGAGAGTCCCAAACAGGATAAACCCAAGGAGAAACACCCAAAGAAACATATTAATCAAATTAACAAAGATCAGACACAAAGAACAAATATTAAAAGAAGCAAGAGGAAAACAACAAATAACACAAAGTGGATTCTGATAAGCATAACAGTTGATCTTTCAATAGAAACTCTTCAGGCCAGGAGAGAATGGCAGGACTTACTTAAAATGATGAAAGAAAATAACCTACTGTACCTAGCAAAGATCTCATTCAAATATGAAGGAGAAATGAAAAGCTTTACAGAAAAGCAAAAGCTGAGAGAAAACAGCACCACCAAAAAAGCTCTCCAACAAATGCTAAACGATCTTTTCTAGACTGGAAATACAAAAAGACTGTATAAACTCGAACTCCAAACAATAAAGTAAATGGCAACGGGATCACACTTCTCAATAATTACCTTAAGTGTAAATGGGTTGAATGTCCCAACCAAAAGACAAAAACTAGCTGAATGGATACAAAAACAAGACCCCTATATATGTTTTCTACAAGAGACCCACCTCCAAACAAGGGACACATACAGACTGAAAGTGAAGGGCTGGAAAAAGGTATTCCACGCAAATAGAGACCAAAAGAAAGCAGGAGTAACAATACTCATATCAGATAAAATAGACTTTAAAACAAAGGGTGTGTAAAGAGACAAAAATGGACACTACATAATGATCAAAGGATAAATCCAAGAAGATAACATAACAATTACAAATATATATGCACTCAACATAGGAGCACCACAATATATAAGATAAATCCTAACAAGTATGTAAGGAGAAATTAACAATAATAGTGGGAAATGTTAACACCTCACTCACACATATGAATAGATCAACTAAAGAGAAAATTAAGAAGGAAACACAAACTTTAAATGATACTATAGACCACTTAGACCGAATTGATATCTATAAGCCACTTCACCCCAAAACAATGAATTCACCTTTTTCTCAAGCACACACGGAATCTTATCCAGGATAGATCACATCCTGGGCCATAAATGTCGCCTTGGTAAATTTAAAAAAAAAAAAAAAAGTCATACCAAGCATCTTTTCTGACCACAATGTAGTAAGGTTAGATATCAATTACAGGGAAAAAACTGTTAAAACTTGCAGCATATGAAGGCTGAAAAACCACGCTGTGGAATAACCAACAAATCACAGAAGAAATAAAAAAAGAAATCAAAATATGCATGGAAACGAATGAAAATGAAAACACACAACCCAAACCCTGTGGGATACTGTAAAAGCAGTGCTAAGGGGAAAGTTCATAGCAATACAGGAATACCTCAAGAAACAAGAAAAAAGTCAAATAAATAACCGAACTCTACACCTAAAGCAACTAGAAAAGGAAGAAATGAAGAGCCCTGGGTTAGAAGAAGGAAAGAAGTCTTAAAAATTAGGGCAGAAATAAATGCAAAAGAAACAAGAGACCATAGCAAAAATCAACAAAGACAAAAGCTGGTTCTTTGAAAGGATAAATAAAATAGACAAACCATTAGCCAGACTCATCAAGAAACAAAGAGAGAAGAATAAAACCAATAAAATTAGATATGAAAATGGAGAGATCACAACAGACAACACAGAAATACAAAGAATCGTAAGAGACTACTATCAGCAATTAAATGCCAATAAAATAGACAATGGGGAAGAAATGGACAAATTCTTAGAAAAGTACAACTTTGCAAGACTGAACTAGGAAGAAATAGAAAATCTTAAGAGACCCATCACAAGCATGAAAATGGAAACTGTAATCAGAAATCTTCCAGCAAACAAAAGCCCAGGTCTAGACAGCTTCAGAGCTGAATTCTACCAATAATTTAGAGAAAGGCTAACACCTATCCTACTCAAACTCTTCCAGAAAATTGCAGAGGAAGGTAAACTTCCAAACTCATTCTATGAGGCCACCATCACCCTAATACCAAAACCTGACAAAGATGCCACAAAAAAAGAAAATTACAGGCCAATATCACGGATGAACATAGATGCAAAAATCCTTAACAAAATTCTAGCAACCAGAATCCAACAACACATTGAAAAGATTATACACGATGACCAAGTGGGCTTTATCCCAGGGATGCAATGATTCTTCCATATTTGCAAATCAATCAATGTAATACACCACATTAACAAATTGAAAAATAAAAGCCATATGATTATCTCAATAGATGCAGAGAAAGAGTTTAACAAAATTCAATATCCATTTATGATAAAAGAACTCTCCAGAAAGCAGGCATAGAATGAACATACCTCAAAATAATAAATATATATAAATAAAATATAAATACATATAAACATAATAATTTATATATATATATATATATATATATATATATATATATATATATAATACACACAGCAAACATATATATTAAACACACAGCAAACATCCTGAATGGTGAAAAATTGAAAGCATTTCCCCTAAAGTCAGGAACAAGACAAGGGTGCCCACTTTCACCACCACTATTCAACATAGATTTGGAAGTTCTGGCCACAGAAATCAGAGCAGAAAAATAAAAACAATGGAATCCAAATTGGAAAAGAAGAAGTAAAACTCTCATTGTTTGCAGATGACATGGTCTCTACATAGAAAACTCTAAAGACTCCACCAGAAAATCACGAGAGCTAATCGATGAATACAGTAAAGCACTAGGATATAAAATCAATGCACAGAAATCCCTTGCATTCCTATACACTAATAATGAGAAAATGGAAAGAGAAATTAAGGAAACAATTCCATTCACCACTGCAACAAAAAGAATGAAATACTCAGAAATATATCTACCTAAAGACTATATATAGAAAACTATAAAACACTGGTGAAAGAAATCAAAGAGGACACTAATAGATGGAGAAATAGATCATGTTCATGGATTGGAAGAATCAGTATAGTGAACATGAGTACACTACCCAAAGCAATCTATAGATTCAATGCAATCCCTATCAAGCTACCAACGGTATTTTTCACAGAGCTAGAACAAATAATTTCACAATTTGTATGGAAATACACAAACCTCAAATAGCCAAAGCAATCTTGAGAAAGAAGAATGAAACTGGAGGAATCAACCTGCGTGACTTCAGGCTCTACTACAAAGCCATAGTCATCAAGTCAGTATGGTACTGGCACAAAGACAAAAATACAGATCAATGGAACAAAATAAAAAGCCCAGTGATAAATCCACTCAACTATGGACACCTTATGATTGACAAAAGAGGCAACAGTATACAAGGGAGAAAAGACAATCTCTTTAACAATTGGTGCTGGGATAATTGGTTAATCACTTGTAAAAGAATGAAACTAGAACACTTTCAAACACCATTCCCACAAATAAATTCAAAATGGATTAAATATCTAAATGTAAGACCAAAAAATATAAAACTTTTAGAGGAGAACATAGGCAAAACACTCTTCAACATAAATCTTAGCTAGATCCTCTATGAACCACCTCCCAGAATACTGGAAATAATAGGAAAAATAAACAAATGGGATCTAATTAAAATTAAAAGCCTTTGCACAACAAAGGAAACTCTAAGCAAGGTGAAAAGACAGCCGTCAGAACAGGAGAAAGTAATAGCAAATGAAGCAACTGAGAGAAAATTTATTTCAAAAAAAAAAAAGAAGAAGAAGAAGAAGCAACTCCTGCAGCTCAATTCCAGAAAAATAAACGACCCAATCAAAAAATGGGCCAAATAACTAAACGGACATTTCTCAAAAAAGACATACAGATGGCTAACAAAAACACATGAAAAGATGCTAAACATCACTTATTATCAAAGAAATGCAAAACAAAACCACAATGAGGTATACTTTCAGACAGTCAGAATGGCTTCTATCCAAAGGTCTACAAGCAATAAATACTGGAGATGGTGTGGAGAAAAGGGAATCCTCTTACACTGTTGGTGAGAATGCAAACTATTAGAGCCACTATAGAAAACAGTGTGGAGATTCCTTAAAAAACTGGAAATAGAACTACCTTATGACCCAAAAATCTTACTGCTGGGCATACACACTGAGGAAACCAAAACTGAAAGAAACACGTGTACCCCAATGTTCATCGCAGCACTGTTTATAATAGCCAGGACATGGAAGCAACCTAGATGTCCATCAGCAGAAGAATGGATAAGAAAGCTGTGGTATATATACACAATGGAGTATTACTCAGCCATTAAAAAGAGTACATTTGAATCAGTTTTAATGAGGTGGATGAAACTGGAGCCTATTCTACAGAGTGAAGCAAGCCAGAAAGTAAATCACTAACACAGTATACTAACACATATATATGGAATTTAGAATTCATCATTACTCATATGGTAACAATAACCCTCTATGTGAGACAGCAAAAGAGACAAATGCATAGAACAGTCTTTTGGACTCTGTGGGAGAGGGAAAGTGTGGGACGACTTGAGGGAATGGCACTGAAACATGTATAATATCATATAAGAAACGAATCACCAGTCCAGGTTCAATACAGGATGCCTAGTGCTGGTGCCCTGGGAACACCAGAAGGATGATATGGGGAGGCAGGTGGGAGGAGAGTTCAGGATGGAGAACACGGGTATGCCTGTGGCAGATTCATGTTGATGTGTGGCAGAACCAACACAATATTGTAAAGTAGTTAGCTTCCAATTAAAATAAATTTAAATGACTGGGATGACCCAGAGAGATGGTATGGGGAAGGAGGTGGGAGGGGGTTTCAGGATTGGGAACATGTGAACACCCGTGGTCGATTCATGTTGATGTATGGCAAAACCAATACAGTATTATAAAATAAAATAAAAAATAATAATAACAATAAAATATGTCCCTGCCCCCATTTTCCCCCATTCTATCTGCCATGAAGCGATGAGACTGAATGCCATGATCTTAGTTTTTTGAATGTTGAGTTTCAAATCAGCTCCTTCACTCTCCTCTTTCACCTTGATCAAGAGGCTCTTTTGTTCCTTTTCACTTTCTGCCATTGGAGTGGTATCTTCTACATATCTGACATTACCGATATTTCTCCCAGGAGTTTTGATTCCAGCTTGTGCTTCATCCAGCCCAGCATTTCGCATGATGTACTCTGCATATAAGTTAAATAAGAAGGATGACAATATTCAGTCTTGTACTCCTTTTCCCAATTTGGAACCAGTCAGTTGTTCCATGTTTGCTTCTAACTTTTGCTTCTTGACCTGCATACAGGTTTCTCAGGAAAAGATAAGGTGATCTGGTACTCCCATCTCTTTAAGAATTTTCAACTGTTTTTTGTGATCCACACAGTCAAAGGCTTTAGTGTAGTCAATGAAGCAGAAGTAGATATTTTTCCGGAGTTCCCGTGCTTCCTCCATGATCGAACAAATGTTGGCAATATAATCTCTAGTTCCTCTCCCCTTTCTAAACTCAGCTTTTACATCTGGAAGTTCATGTACTGCTGAAGCCTAGCTTGAAGGATTTTAAGCATATCCTTGCTAGTATGTTCCTGAAACTTGCAAATCTTGGCAATGGGAGAAACACCATAAATGGGTTCCAGGTTCATAGTGGTTATTACCTCCTAGGAGCCTGAGCTGTGATTCCCCTTGCCACATGTTCCACACAGAAAATATACTGATTCACCCTAAACGTATTGGGCATGATACAATACATGCTACATGATAAGAGCTGACCTACTAGCATGAAGAGCCTGTTTTAGCTGTGGATCCACATTAGAGTGGGTGTGGTAGAAATAAAAAGTGCTTTTTGAAGTCTTGGATGGTGGCCCAAATCTCTGAAATTCCCATAAAGATAAGCTACTCCATTTTACTTCCTCTATTGATGAAGAGGGTGATTTACTTCTTCTGAAACTCAGCTCTTTCTCCAGTGGCCAGGGAGCATGGGGCAGTAGACAGGAGATAAGAGTCTGTCTCTGCCGGGAAATTTCTGAAGTCAGGAAGCCTCCTGGAGCAGTCTGTTTCAGTAGGGTGAGCAGAGACCTGTGATGGGTTATAGAAGAAAAGTATGGGGACAAACTTCCATGAAAAGTGAAGTCGCTCAGTCGTGTCCGACCCTCAGCGACCCCATGGACTGCAGCCTTCCAAGCTCTTCCATCCATGGGATTTTCCAGCCAAGAGTACTGGTATGGGGTGCCACTGTCTTCTTCGAATATTAAACCTAGGTACAATAAAAGTATTAGACAATTTTGAAGACTCAAGACATGTCTTAATTAGATTAGCAAACAAACATTAATACTAGATATTTAGTATTGAATATTTCCCAGTTCACGTGAACCTGAAAATTCATTTAGGGGAATTTCTCTTGTAATTTTTTGATTTGTAAGTGCTTACTTTTTTTTTTTCTTTTTATTACAAACAATTGAATTAGGGCTCATTTACAAATTAACCTCAACAATATTATCCAAAAACAAAGACACACACTGAGATAAACATAAATGCAGATCGACAGACATGAGAGCTCTTATACTTTCCTGCTTGAGATTTAAAATATCTCTTTCACCCTTTTCTTCCCACCCCCCGCCCCGTGGTTTAAAATCCTAATTTGCCCAAGACTGAAATCCCTGGAAAAATGGGTTACATATTTCCAGGACATGGCAAAGGTTGCACACTATGCAGGGTCGCTTCATTCCTGTCCAACCCCCTGCAACCCCATGGACCCTAGCCCACCAGGCTCCTCTGTCCATGATGGGACTCTCCAGGCAAGAATACTGGAGTGGGTTGCCACTAACTCCTCCAGGGGATATTCCTTACCCAGGGATCAAATCCACGTCTCCTGTATCTCCCCCAGGGGCTGGCAGGTTCTTTACCACTAGAGTCATCTGGGAAGCCCTGGCAAAGGTTAACTTTCAGCTTTTGGGGGGGCAGGTCTTTTTAACAAGCTTGCTGTTTTTAATTCCACATGTAGAAAGAACTGGTTTTTCACTTTCAAAGAAAAAAAATCATCTTAATCACTTTTCTCCAAAGTCTAAACAATATCATGGCCATCCTGTATCAAACAAGTTATCTTTCCTTTCTATAGTCGCAGCTTTATGGCTACAATACAGATCGAACAGTACTCAAATTGACTGTGATAATAGGGACAGAACTGATAAAAATCTTGGAACATCCCTCCAGGGAGATGGGGGTCTTTCATCAGAAGACTCTAAAAGGTAAACAAACTTGCTAGAGTCAGGGAACCTGGGCTCCCCCTCCCCCTTCAAGACAGGGGCAGTTAGAAGGGGACCAGCTGATGGATGAGAGACAGAGGGGTTGGGAGGGCTGTAAGGCCATAACAGGACAAAGAATGGAGAGAGAAAGGCAGTGGGGGACACTATTGGAGCTGTGGGCAGATGAAAAGAGTCAACTTAAAAAGTGAAGATTTGATCAGCCAAAATATAATGTGAAATTGTAATGTGGATAATCATCCTCACAAATAACGTAATTCTTTTGCCAGTTGTAACTTGCCTTCATCCCTGTGGGTGCTACAGCACCACTAGAGGGTGCTGTACATTTCACATGTCAAAGAACACAGCTGTAAGTTAGGGAGAAGAAAAATCTCCTGTAAGAGTTCACAAACATTAAACATCTGTTTTCTCACAGAACTCTCCCAATTGGAGAGTTTCCCAAACACTATGAATGGTGTGGCTTCCTCTCTGTCCTTGTGACAGTTGACCTGTGATCACCCTGTGGATACTTTCCAACTCATCTGGATGTTTACTATTAGCACCTCATTCTCCACAATCCAGGGGCTTTCTTCCTTGTGCCACAAGAATGTAGATAACATTCAGATCAGAAACAGAAATACCAACTCAGAAGTAATGCCATATACTGTGGCTTCTTCCAGAATCCAACCTCTCTCTCTCTTTTTTAAATAAATGTGTCTGCTATTTTTAATACATTGGTGTATTCATTTCTTTTGGTTCAGGTGAGTGTTCGTTGCTGCTTGGTCTTTTCTCCAAGTTCAGCAAGTAGGGGCTATGCTCCAGTTGCAGTGCTCGTGCTCCTCACTTGCTGCAGCTTCTCCTGGGTGCACGGGCTTCAGTAGTTGTCCCATGTGGGCTCAGTAGTTGTCCCATGTGGACTCATAAGTTGCAGCTTCCAGACTCTAGAGTGCTGGCTCGTAGTTGAGGCACACAGGCATAGTTGCGCTGTGATGTGTGGGATCTTCCCAGACCAAGGATTGAACCTGTGTCTCCTGCATTGGCAGGTGTAGAATCCAGCTGTTTTGTCAGCCACGGAGTGAGGACATTACAAACCGACAGAAAAATACTTCTCAAATAAATTTACTCTCTGCCTCCTTCTGAAGGCACAGGGAACAGTATAACATACAGTACAATATGCAGCAGGTATTGAGTTACTATCTAAGAACTACTGAACCAAGAACACAAGGATAGAAAACAGGCAACTGGATATTTCAAAATTTGAAATCAGCTTTATAAATGCTCAAGCTGTGCAGAAACTCCTTGTGTATCACACAGCGGGCAGGTCATCTGAAGGAAAGTCAAGGTTAAACTCCTGCCAATCAGGAAGCTTTACATGTGTGAGTCAACAAGGTTTTGAGCTTAGTCAAGAAGAACAAGGGATCTCAAAATGTACAGAGGGAACATGCAGTTTTAACTCTGAAAGGTGCAGAAGATGATTTCAGTGTTTTCAGAGGTACAACCAGTTTGAGGACAGAGGTTAGAGGAAGCAACTGAACGTTAGGATATCCCTGACACTTACTAGCCACATGGAAACAGATGATGATTCATCACCATATTTATCCTCAGAGCAATAATTGTGAGGGAGATATATATAGCCTGGCCCATAAAAAGCCCTCAATAAATGGAAAAAAAAATTATGCACACTTCTCTCGAATCTTCAGTTCAGTTCAGTTCAGTTCATTTCAGTCACTCAGTCGTGTCCGACTCAATTTGATCCCATGAATCCCAGCATGCCAGGCCTCCGTGTCCATCATCATCTCCCGGAGTTCACTCAGACTCACGTCCATCGAGTCGGTGATGCCATCCAGCCATCTCATCCATTGTCTTCCCCTTCTCCTCCTGCCCCCAATCCCTCCCAGCATCAGAGTTTTTTCCAATGAGCTAACTCTTTGCATGAGGTGGCCAAAGTACTGGAGTTACAGCTTTAGCATCATTCCTTCCAAAGAACACCCAGGACCATCTTCTTTAGAATGGACTGGTTGGATCTCCTTGCAGTCCAAGGCACTCTCAAGAGTCTTCTCCAACATCACAGTTCAAAAGTATCAATAATTCAGTGCTCAGCCTTGTTCAGAGCCCAACTCTCACATCCATATATGACCACTGGAAAAATGATAGCCTTGACTAGACGGACCTTTTTTGGCAAAGTAATGTCTGCTTTTCAATATGCTATCTAGGTTGGTCATATATTTTCTTCCAAGGAGTAAGTGTCTTTTAATTTCATGGCTGCAATCTCCATCTGCAGTGATTTTGGAGCCCAGAAAAATAAAGTCTGACACTTTTTCCACTGTTTCCCCATCTATTTCCCATGTAGTGATGGGACCAGATGCCATGATCTTCGTTTTCTGAATGTTGAGCTTTAAGCCAAATTTTTCACTCTCTTTTGTCACTTTCATCAAGAGGCTTTTTAGTTCCTCTTCACTTTCTGCAATAAGGGTGGTGTCATCTGCATATCTGAGGTTATTGATATCTCTCGCAGCAGTCTTGATTCCAGCTGGTGCTTCTTCCAGCCTGTATATAAGTTAAATAAGTAGGATGGCAATATATAGCCTTGATATATTCCTTTTTCCTATTTGGAACCAGTCTGTTGTTGAGTCTTACCCAGGTCGAAAATCTCTTGGTTTCCTATATAACACAAAACGTGTCAATTGATTATTTAATTAACACCTGCCGATCCTGTATTAGGACTACAGGTGAGAAGAAGACCCACTGCCACACATCCAAATCTCACCATGTTTCTTTCCTGGCTGCTGACTTGGACTTGCATAGCTAAGCTGGGTAGCTCACATCTTAATAGATAATTCGTTCTTTAACACGAGTAGGTTTAATACTGAAATAAAGAGGTAAACTCCAGCTCTGATGAGAGAATATAGGACTTCTTTGATATCTGTATCCTGAGGAACCCCTCAGGCAGGAGGTGACACGTTGCAGCTTTGGGGACCCCTAGACCCGGATGGCAAGATATGGGGTGCAGATGTCCACAGGCTATAATATCTTTATGAAAAATTGGGGTGAGACCCAAACCCACCCACCCAGTGGGCACATTTTCAATCAGGACAGACTATGATAGTCTTGCTTTCTTTTCCCCAGGAGGATGATTTCAGTGAGCACAAGGTTTTAATACCGCCCTTTTCCCTCCGCCATCCTCCCGACCTTCCTCAGCTGTCCATGCACTCAACTTGCACCACCTTGCTCCAGGCCACATGAGCCTGTGCCTGCATGAGGCCGCTAGGTCTCACATCCACATGGAATAGGGCATGGCTGTGGACGTCCGTGAAGAAGGCAAGGATGATGGCTTCACCCGAGAAGCAGAATATGCAGCCATCAACCCCATGTTGAACCAGGTCAACACCTGCCCTGGACCACCCAGAGGAGAGGAATGACCACCTCCCTGGCTCTCTCCAGGAGAGCTTTAAGCTAACTAGCAGACACATATTGAGTCCAAACAGCCACCCAAGGAGGCCCCAAGTGATTGGCAGACCATAGTGGAGCTCTCCAAGGGCCCTGGGGCCAGGCCTCAACCCTGACTGCCTGAGCCAGGCTGTAGCCTGCTCCTTCACCACCTGGTTTAGGGCGGCAGCCTGCAGATGTCATGGGGGAAACTGCTTGCCTGGGCCATCCTTCTGATACTTCTCTTCTTGTGTCTCATATACCTCCATGCCTGCCTTCCCCACCTGGGTTCAGGTGTGCGCCTGTGACCCACCCAACTTGCCTACCTGCCAAACTCCTGGATGCTGCTCACTCTGCCAGCATTGAGTGTTCACATTGAACTAGACTCCAACAGTGTGTGCACACTCATATACACACAGAAACAAGGTCCTTAATATTTTCAAGTTTATGTAATATGTGAAAACCTCATACAAAAGAAGGGGATAGGCTTGGTTTGGGGGATTCTAAATGGAGGCCTAAATGTGCCTTTTGAGAGGGTTCTTGGCTTTATAAGGGAGTTCAGATGCCTACAGGCTTGACATCAACCACAATTACAAAGAATACATATGCTAAGCAGTGTGCAGATGTTACCTGACGCTAAGTGTTCCTGGGAACTGGTAGAATAATCACAGAGGAGGGTGTCAGGGTGTCCCTGAGTCTTCTGAGCTTCAGCCTCTGAGAAGAATCCTTTTTTCCTAACCTCCATAAGCACTCCCTCTACTCTGTGCTGGGTACTACTGCAGGGGATATGCTGGATCTCTTGGCAGTAGTTTTTCCATAAAGGCAGTTTCCAGTTAGTCTCTGGAAGGTGTGTGGTGGTCCTGTTTCCCTCTGTAAGTTGCCAGGGTCAACTGGTATAGGTAATTTTGGGCGAGGCTAAGAGGAAGTTTCACAAGTGTTACAGTAGATTTACCTGACCATCCTCTATTCTAAAGACCCTTGCTGCTGCTGCAGTCGCTTCAGTCGTGTCCGACTCTGTGCGACCCCATGGACGGCAGCCCACCAGGCTCCCCCGCCCATGGGATTCTCCAGGCAAGAACATTGGAGTGGGTTGCCTTTTCCTTCTCCAATTCATGAAAGTGAAAAGTGAAAGTAAAAAGTGAAAGTGAAGTTGCTCAGTCGTGTCTGACTAGTAGCGACTCCATGGACTGCAGCCTACCAGGTTCCTCTGTCCATGGGATTTTCCAGGCAAGAGTACTGGAGTGGGGTGCCATCACCTTCTCCTCTAAAGACACTTGGGTGTGAATAAATCGTGCCTGGGAATTGAACATGAGCTATTCCTTTGTTAGGCTAGTATGGTGACTAAAATGCCAAGTGCAGACTTAAGAATCTTTTTGGTTATAAAAATTAAATAAGGCCTTGGTGGATTATCTGTAGATTTCACTCACAAAACGTCCAAGGTTAATTACCCAAGGGCAGAGATCTATACGTGTGTTTTATTCCACTCAGGATTCTGTAACAAAATTCCACAGACTGGGTGGCTTAAAGAGTTCGCATGTATTTTCTCATAGTGCTGGAGCCTGAAAGCCCAAGAATAACACTGCCAGCAGGATTGATTTCTGGTGAGATCTGTCTTCCCCAGCTTGCAGATGTTCCCCAGCTTGCAGATGTTCCCCTTCTCTTTGTACCTTCACACGGTCTCTTTTATGTGTTTATATATAGAGAGATCAAGTGTCTCTTCCTCTACAAAGGCATCCATTTTATGAGAATAGGGCCCCACCCTGATGACTTTATCTAACCTTAATTATATCCTTAAGGGCCCCATCTCTAAATATAGTCACATAAGGAATTAGGGCTTCAGCATATGAATTGGGGGCAGGGGGAACACAATTTAATCAATAACATATCAGATGTTCCACAGATGTATGTTATAGTAATATCTTGCTTTGCTACTGATGTTAACTGCCACCAACTAGACTCATCTATGCTTGGCTCCGTCCAATAGTCCCAAATCAGAGAGCCTATTTCGATGGCATCTACTTCTCAGTGGCATACTCAGTCTCAGCAGCTGTGCTTTTGGAAAATTTGACACTTCCATCTCCCACTAATTTCACAAGGAAAGGGTTACAGGAAAGATGTTTAAATCCTTAGGAGGGCAAAGTTAGCAGTGAATGGGTAGACCTTCATAAGATTCAATATGTTACTCTCATGTTCAGAAGTTTTGAATTTCCTCCCCTACATTATGCCAATAGTATTCTAACCACTCAACGCCATATGTCACAGGATAGCATCTGGTCCTGACAGAATGAGGTCCACTGGAGAAGGGAATGGTAAACTACTCCAGTATTATTGCCTTGAGAATCCCATGAACAGTATGAAAAGGCAAAATGATAGAATTCTGAAAGAGGAACTGCCCAGGTCAATAGGTGCCCAGTATGCTCCTGGAGATGAGTGGAGAAATAAATCTAGAAAGAATGAAGGGATGGAGCCAAAGTGAAAACAATACCCAGTTGTGGAAGTGACTGGTGGTAGAAGCAAGGTCCAATGCTGTAAACGGCAATATTGCATAGGAACCTGGAGTGTTAGGTCCATGAATCAAGGCAAATTAAAAGTGGTCAAACAGAAGATATCAAGAATGAAAGTCGACATGCTAGGAATCAGTGAGCTAAAATGGACTGGAATAGGTTAATTTAATTCAGATGACCATTTTATCTACTACTGTGGGCAGGAACCCCTTAGAAGAAATGGAGTAGTCATCATGGTCAACAAAAGAGTGCACAATGCAATACCTGGATGCAATCCTAAAAACGACAGAAAGATCTCTGTTACTTTCCAAGGCAAACCATTCAATATCATAGTAATTCAAGTCTATGCCACAACCAGTAATGCTGAAGAAGCTGAAGTTGAACAGTTCTATGAAGATCTACAAGACCTTTTAGAGCTCACATCCAAAAAAGAGGTCCTTTTCATTATAGGGGACTAGAATACAAAAGTAGGAAGTCAAGAAACACCTGGAGTAACAGGCAAATTTGGCCTTGGGATACGGAATGAAGCAGGGCAAAGGCTAATAGCATTTTGCCAAGAAAATACACTGATTATAGCAAACAAACTTCTTCCAGCAACACAAGAGAAGACTCTACACATCGATATCACCAGATGGTCAACACCAAAATCAGATTGATTATATTCTTTGCAGCCAGTGATGGAGAAGCTCTATACAGTCGACAAAAACAAGACCAGGAGCTTACTGGCTCAGATCATGAACTCCTTATTGCCAAATTCAGATTTAAATAGAAGAATGTAGGGAAAACCACTAGACCATTCAGGTATGACCTAAATAAAATCCCTTATGATTACACAGTGCAAGTGAGAAATAGATTAAAGGGACTAGATCTGATAGATAGAGTACCTGATGAACTATGAGGCAAAAGTAGGAGGTTCCTGACACTGTAAAGGAGACAGGGATCAAGATAATCCCCATGGAAAAGAAATGCAAAAAAGCAAAATGGCTCTCTGGGGAGGCCTTACAAATAGCTGTGAAAAGCAAAGGAGAAAAGGAAAGATATAAGCATCTGAATGCAGAGTTCCAAAGAATAGTAAGAGGAGATAAGAAAGCCTTCCTCAGTGATCAATGCAGAGAAAGAGAGTCAAACAACAGAATGGGAAAGACTACAGATCTCTTCAAGAAAATTAGAGATAAGAAGGGAAATTTTCATGCAAAGATGGGCTCAATAAAAGAAATGTTAAGGACCTAACAGAAGCAGAAGATATTAAGAAGAGATGGCAAGAATAGACAGAAGAACTGTGAAAAAAGATCTTCACGACCAAAATAATCACAATGGTGTGACCACTCACCTAGAGCCAGACATCCTGAAATGTCTGGCTACGAACAGAGCTAGTGGAGGTGATGGAATTCCAGTTGAGCTATTTCAAATCCTGAAAGATGATGCTGTGAAAGTGCTGCACTCAAAATGACAGCAAATATGGAAAACTCAGCAGTGGCCACAGAACTGGAAAAGGTCAATTTTCATTTCAATCCCAAAGAAAGGCAATGCCAAAGAATGTTCAAACTACTGCACAAATGCACTCATCTCACACACTAGCAAAATAATGCTTAAGATTCTCCAAGCCAGGCTTCAACAGTGCCTGAACCATGAACACCCAGAAGCAACCTGGATTTAGAAAAGGCAGAAGAACTAGAGATAAAATTGCCAACATCCACTAGATCATCAAAAAAGCAAGTGAGTTACAGGAAAGCATCTACTTCTGCTTTTTTGGCTATGTCAATGCCTTTCACTGTGTGGATCATGACAAAATGTGGAAAATTATTCAAGAGATGGGAATACCAGACCAGCTTAACTGCCTCCTGACAAATATGTATGCAGGTCAAGAAGCAGCAGTTAGAACCAGACATGGGACAACAGACTGGTTCAAGATTGGGAAAGGAGTACGTCAAGGCTGTATATTGTCACCCTGCTTATTTCATTTACAGGCAGAGTACATCATGTGAAATGCTCATCTGAATGAAGCACATGCTGGAATCATGATTTCTAGGAGACATATTATAAAACTCAGGGGTTATTTATAGTGGAGGGTGTTGGGAGCCAGCGTGAGGAACTCCGCCCATGGCAAAGGTCATGGGGAATGAAGTTTGGCATACACAAAGGTGTGATCAAGCCTCAGGAAACCCCCTGTTCCTGAGCATATACCTCCAAAACCAGAGTACTTTATCGGGAGCTCTCCTCCATAACCATTTCTCTCAGAGAAGTTTACTTGCAGCTCCAGTTAATAAAAATTCCTGGGTGTGACAAGAGTGTTTCAACTTACAAACTCTGAAGGTTCTCTGGCCTGCCTGATCAGGCTCGTCCAGCCACATGTGATTGTTTACAGCCTCCCAACTGTGAGAGGCATGAAATGTTTTAAAACTTTCTAAATACAGACTCTTTTAAGAAGTTAGAAGATCATTAGTATAGTATTAGTGGGTCGATTAGGAATTATATTGGTGAAGTTTTTTTTTTTTTTCATTTGTCATGCCAATAATTACTGCTAATTCCCAGCCCTGGGTGTGACAAGGATGTCTCAGGTCAAACCTCTCTGCTGACAGACTAGCTCGTGTGACAACCTCTCAACCATAAACAGCACAGAGAGTTTGGAGTATTAGCGTAGGGCTTTTTTCATTGATGAGTCAATGATTGCCATCATGCCTCCATATCCTTAGGCATCTGGGAATATATTAACCAATGTATTTGGAATATAGAAAAGGAAATATAGTAGTTTTTTGATGTTAGCAATACTAGATTTTTTGAGTTAATGAATCTTCTCTTTTATTATAGATCACTGTACTTTGTTATAAATCACTATGCTATGTAAAAACATAACTTTATCACTATCTTAAGACAAAATGTATCTTAAGGGGAACATTGGTGAAGGGTTTACATTTGTTGAGCCAATATTTGCTGCTAAATATCCATATTCCTATCCTTTAATGAATATAACTAGCATATAGGAGAAATAAGTATTAACCTTTAAGATTAATCATGTTAAACCATAGGTTAAGTAAATTCCTTTCTTGACTGTAACTCACTACACCCTCACTCTATAGGAATGCAACTTTATTTGGAGGGTTGCGCCTGATTTAAGAAAAAAATCACCCCTGGAAAAATAAGTTTTCTGGTTAACTGACGGGTATCAGAAAGGGCCATAAAATGTCAGCAGATCTCATGGCCAGAAGGTGATGAAACTCATAAGACCTTTATATAATTTTATATGAAGCACTTGATTGTGACAAGGGTCAGGTCTGCTGACCCCACGTGACTCTGTATTCATCCCTATGTATAACAAAAAGGTATATAAACAAACCTGAAAAATAAAGAAATTGGATCAGTTTCTGGAAAGACTGATTCCCCCGTGTTGTTTCTTTCTTGCTCCCCGTTTTCCTGGCTGAATTCCCAGCTGGTACCATTAATTTTCCTACTACACCATCTGTTTCTAATCTCCCTCTCTATCTGTAATTAAATAAGTTTTTTCCAGGACGCTGACTCTGTCCCCACCTTCGAATTACCTTGGATCCACCGGAGCTGGACCCCAGCAGGAGGGGAAAATGGTCCAAATATTTGCTCTGTGCTCACACTTGGGCAAGGAATTTACCTACAAGGATCTTAATTTCCTTGCCTATACCATGAGAGTATTGTCCTGGAATAGTAATTCCCAAACTCAGCTCCACAAAAATCTGTATGCTTTCAGGCTTTCATAATTTGGAGCACTCTGCCCCTAGAAATTCTGGTTCAGTAAGTGTAGAGTTAGAAAAATCAAGGCCTGGACAGGTGTGAAAAAAAAAAAACACAACAATCCACCAGGGCTTCCCACAGGCCCCATGTAAGAAATCTGTGATGCAGATGTTAAAATGTGCCCCTCCGACAGTGGTAACCAGGTTTCCTCACTCTAGGGCTCTGAAAGCTTTTAAAAGTATGATTTAAGTTGTGAACTATCAGTAACTGTTACTATTATGGAACATTATCAAAGGTGTTTGGCCATAGAACCAGTCCTTATTAACAGTCCAGGCACAACAGCATTTTCCAGATCACAGTTAAGAAAATCCTAGATTAGGTGTCTTAGCTCAGATTGTCAAAACAAAGTATCATAGAATAGGTAGTTTAAACTACAGAAATCTAATTCTCACAAACTTGGAGGCTGTTAACTCAAAGATTAAGGATCTAGCATACTATTGCCTTCTCCCTATGTCCTCACATTGCCTTTCTTCAGTGTGTTTGGGCAGAAAGAGGTCTTTCTCTTTCTCTCTTTTCCTCTTCTTATAAGGGCATAAATCCTGTTGGATTAGGACTCTCTCCTCATGACCTCTTTTAAATTAATCTCCAAAACTTTCTATCTTCAAATATAATTACTTTAGAGTTAACTCTTGGAAAGACTAAATTGGGGTGAGGAATGGTTACACAAGTCAGGCTAACACTAGAAGATATCCAAGGCCACTCGGAGTCTATATCATAAGATTCTCAGTGAACCAATGTGTTTTGTTGAATCATTGTTCACAATATGAAGGAATTTCCTGTGGGAAAATAGTATAGATAACCTTACACCATGAAACAGAAACATGCAGGGGTACATTCCTTCAAGTTTTCAAAAGGGATAGATTAGCACATACAGAGTGAATCAGCAGGACCTTGGTATCTGGGAAGGAAAACTTATCTTTAAAAGAATCCTAGCATAAGCATCATAGGAGATGATATCCATTCATTCATGGATATGAATTATTTTCTAAATGACTAAAGCAGATGCACACTGCATGAGAAACTGGTCATAAGACAGACTGTTCTGGTTAGCATAAAGTTCAAGCTAAATCACATATAAGCCAGAATGATTTCCTCATAGCTCAACTGTGAAAATTTCTTCCATCAATCACAAAGTTTTACTGATCCCAAACAATGGTCTAAAACTAATTCTTCATCTGAACTTTGAACAACATTCAAGTTGTGGGCTATATTCTTATTTTCTCCTCCACTCATCTGTGGTCAGAAAGGAGATCCCTAGTATTGGTAATAGACTAAAAGAAAATGCCTCTGGCAACATCAGATAACCCTTCATTTTTAACTTTTCAAAGCTGATGCAGATGACCAGATTTTTTTTTTTTTATCTTTTAATATAACAAAATTAAGATATTTCTTAGCATTCAACTTTCCTTACATTCCTTGGTCACAGTCCACCCTTGGAACATGCTTCTCTGGATTATGCTCGCTAGTATTTGGGGCTTTCCTATTAATGTTGCAGGCAATATCTGCAGCGTAGGTGGCAATAATCTTTCTGAGAGATGCATGAAGAAGCAGGAGAACATGTTCACAGAACCTCATGCAAGCCAAGGAACTCAGAAGGAAAAGTGAGTGGCGGGCTTGGCAGGGAAAGTGGGCACCTGGCTGACTCCTCTGCTCCAGGTGCAGCAGGCCTCACCCCCATCCTGTATGACACAGAGTCCTGGGATCCTCCTCTGTCCTTTACCCCTCACCCACCGCCCACCAGGGGAAATTTAGGGACTGCCCCACATTTCTGATCCCACCTCCTTAGCTGCGCCTCTCCCCAGCCCTTTTCTCCTGCCCCTCTGCCCTAACTCTGCCTCCATATTGCACCTGCACACTAGCAACCATCTGTTCTATTTTTTTTATTTAAATTTATTTATTTTAATTGGAGGCTAATTACTTTACAATATTGTATTGAATTTGCCATACATCAACATGAATCTGCCACGGGTGCACACGTGTTCCCCATCCTGAAGCCCCCTCCCAACTCCCTCCCTGTTTGATCCCTCTGGCTCATCCCAGTGCAGCAGGCCCAAGCATCCTGTATCTTGCATCAAACCCAGACTGGTGATTCATTTCACATAGGATATTATACATGTTTAAATGTCATTCTCCCAAATCATCCCACCCTCACCCTATCCCACAGAGTGCAAAAGACTGTTCTATACATCTGTGTCTCTTTTGCTGTCTTGCATACAGGATTATCATTACCATCTTTCTAAATTCCATATATATGCATTAGTATACTGTATTGGTGTTTTTCTTTCTGGCATACTTCACTCTGTATAATAGGCTCCACGCTCCTCCACCTCATTAAAACTGATTCAAGTGTATTCTTTTCAATGGCTAAATAATATTCCATTGTGTATATGTACCACAGTTTTCTTATCCATTCATCTGCTGATGGACATCTAGGTTGCATCCGTGTCCTGGCTATTATAAACAGTGCTGCGATAAACATTGGGGTACACGTGTCTCTTTCAATTCTGGTTTCCTCAGTGTGTATGCCCAGCAGTGGGATTGCTAGGTCATAAGGTAGTTCTATTTCCAGTTTTTTAAGGAATCTCCACACTGTTCTCCATAGTGGCTGTACTAGTCTGCATTCCCACCAACAGTGTAAGAGGGGTCCCTTTTCTCCACACCCTCTTCAGCATTTATTGCTTCTGGGCTTTGGATCACATCCATTCTGACTGACATGAAATGGTACCTCATTGTGGTTTTGATTTGCATTTCTCTGATAATTAGTGATGTTGAGCATTTTTTCATGTGTTTGTTAGCCATCTGTAGGTCTTCTCTGGCGAATTGTCGGTTTAGTTCCTTGGCTCATTTTTTGATTGGGTCGTTTATTTTTCTAGTTGAGCTGCAGGAGTTGCTTGTATATTTCTGAGATTAGTTCTTTGTCAGGTGCTTCATTTGCTGTTATTTTCTCCCATTCAGAAGGCTGTCTTTTCATCTTGCTTATAGTTTCCTTTGTTGTGAAGAAGCTTTTAACTTTAATTCCATCTCATCTGTTTATTTTTGCTTTTATTTCCAGTAATCTGGGTGGTGGGTCATAGAAGATATTGCTGTGATTTATGTCAGAGAGTGTTTTGCCTATGTTCTCCTCTAGAAGTTTTATAGTTTCTGGTCTTATGTTTAGATATTTAATCCATTTTAGTTTATTTTTGTGTATGGTGTTAGAAAGTATTCTAGTTTCATTTTTTTTTTTTTTACATATGTTTGACCAGTTTTCCCAGCACCACTTGTTAAAGAGATTGTCTTTAATCCATTGTATATTCTTTATTCCATTGACTATATTTCTGTCTTTGTGCAAGTATCATACTGTCTTGATGACTATAGCTGTGTAGTAGAGCCTGAAGTCAGGCAGGTTGATTCCTCCAGTTCCATTCTTCTTTCTCAAGATTGCTTTGGCTAGTCGACATTTTTTGTATTCCCATACCAGTTGTGAAATAATTTGTTCCAGCTCTGTGAAAAAGACCGCTGGTAGCTTGATAAGGATTGCATTGAATCTGTCGATAGCTTTGAGTAATGTACTCGTTTTCACTATATTGACTCTTCCAATCCATGAACATGATATATGTCTCAATCTATAGTGCCCTCTTTGATTTCTTTCATCAGTGTTTTATAGTTTTCTGTATACAGGTCTTTAGTTTCTTTAGGTAGATATATTCCTAAGGATTTTATTCTTTTTATTGCAATGTGAATGGAATTGTTTCCTTAAATATTTTTTCTGCTTTCTCATTATTCAGTTCAGTTCAGTTCAGTCACTCAGTTGTGTCCGATTCTTTGAGACCCCATGAATCGCAGAACACCAGGCCTCCCTGTCCATCACCAACTCAGAGTTCACTCAGACTCACGTCCATCGAGTCCGTGATGCCATCCAGCCATCTTATCCTGGGTCGTCCCCTTCTCCTCCTGCCCTCAATCCCTCCCAGCGTCAGAGTCTTTTCCAATGAGTCAATTATTCACATGAGGTGGGCAAAGTACTGGAGCTTCAGCTTTAGCATCATTCCTTCCAAAGAAATCCCAGGGCTGATCTCCTTCAGAATGGACTGGTTGGATCCTCTTGCAGTCCAATGGACTCTCAAGAATCTTCCCCAACACCACAGTTCAAACACATAAATTCTTCGGCACTCAGCCTTCTTCACAGTCCAACTCTCACATGCATACAAGACCACAGGAAAAAACATAGCCTTGTCAGCAAAGTAAGGTCTCTGATTTTTAATATACTATCTAGGTTGGTCATAACTTTTCTTCCAAGGAGTAAGCGTCTTTTAATTTCATGGCTGCAGTCACCATCTGCAGTGATTTTGGAGCCCAAAAAAATAAAGCCTGACACTATTTCTACAGTTTCCCCATCTGTTTCCCATGAATTAATGGGACCAGATGCCATGATCTTCGTTTTCTGAATGTTGAGCTTTAAGCCAACTTTTTCACTCTCCTCTTTCACATCTCATTATTAGTGTATAGGAATGCAAGGGATTTCTGTGTGTTGATTTTATATCCTAAAAGTTTACTGTATTTATTGATTAGCTCTAGTACTTTTCTGGTGGAGTCTTAAGGTTTTCTATGTAGAAAATATGTCATCTGCAAACAGTGAGAGTTTTACTTCTTCTTTTCCAATTTGGATTCCATTTATTTCTTTTTCTGCTCTGATTCCTGTGGCCAAAACTTCCAGAACTAAGTTGAATAGTAAAAAAGTGGGCACCCTGTCTTGTTCCTGACTTTAGGGAAAATGCTTTCAATTATTCACCATTGAGGATAATGTTTGCTCTGGGTTTGTCATATATAGTTTTTATTATGTTGATGTATGTTCCTACTATCCCTGCTTTCTGGAGAGTTTTTATCATAAATGGATGTTGAATTTTGTCAAAGGCTTTCTCGGCATCTATTGAGATAATCATATGGCTTTTATTTTTCAATTTGTTAATGTGGTGATTTACATTGATTGATTTGTGAATATTGAAGAATCCTTGCATCCTTGGGACAAAGCCCACTTGGTGCATGTCAATGTATGGCAAAACCAATACAGAATTGTAAAGTAAAATAAAAAATATATGAATAATACACAAAAAAAGTCTATTTTATCTGATATGAGTATTGCTACTCCTACTTTCTTTTTTTGTCTCTATTTGCATGGAATAACTTTTTACAGCCCTTCACTTTCAATTCATATGTGTTTCCTGTTTTGTGGTGGGTCTCCTGTAGACAACATTTATAGGGGTCTTGTTTTTGTATCCATTCAGCCAGTCTTTGCCTTTTGATTGGGGCATTCAACCTATTTACGTGTAAGGTAATTATTGATAATTATGATCTCATTGCCGCCAGGAGCCAGCATGAGGAACTCTGCCCATGGCAAAGGTCATGAGGAAGGAGGCTTCGGCATATGCAAAGGTGGGATCAAGCATCAGGAAACCCCCTGTTCCTGAGCATCTACCCCCAAAACCAGAGTCTACCTACTTTACTCTTTCATGCTCTCACCTACACCTCTGACTTTATGGGGGGCTGACCCCTATTATCTCTCTTGGAGAAGGAGTTAACTTGCAGCTCCAGTCAATAAAAATTCCTGGGTGTGACAAGGGTGTCTTGGGGCAAACTTCTCTGCTGGCAGACTAGTTTGTGTGACAGGATTATCCATGCTCCTACCACTATGCACATGATTGTTTACTACCTCTCAACCATAAACAGTACAGAGAGTTTGAAGTATTTTGAAAATCTTAATTATCATAGGGCTTTTCTCATTGTTGAGTCAATGATTGCCACCAGGCCTCCATATCCTTAGGCACCTGGGAATATATTAATCAATGTATTTGGAATATAGAAAAGGAAATATAGTAGTTTTTGATGTTAGCAATACTAGACTCTTGAGTTAATGAATTTTCTCTTTTGTTATACATCACTGTACTTTGTTATAATTCACTGTGTTCTTGCTATGTAAAAATGTAATTTTATCACTATCTTAAGACTAAATAGATCTTAAGGAGAACATTGGTGAAGGGTTTTCATTTGTTGGGTTGATGTTTGCTGCTAAATCTCCATATTCCCTGCCCTTATAATGAATATACTAGCAAATAGGAGAAATAAGTATTAACCTTTAAGATTAATCATGTTAACTTTGGTTAAATAAATTCCTTTCTTAGTTGTAACCCACTACACCCTCACCCTATGGGAACGCAACTGTATCTGGTACCTTCAGAGGATGGTGCCTGGTTTTAGAAAAAAACACCCTTGGGAAAAATAAGTTTTGTGGTTATCAGAAAGAAAGGATCATAAAATGTCAGCAGGCCTCATGGCCAGAAGATGATGTAAAACCTCTAAGACCTGTTTTTATACATTTATGTAAAGCACCTGATTTTGATAAAGGTCAAGACTGCTGACCCCTGTGTGACTTTAAAATTTCCATTTGTCTCTATGTGTAACAAAAGGTATATAAACAAACCTAAAAAAATAAAGAAATCGGATCAGTTTCTGGAAAGACTGATTCCCCCGTGTCGTTCTTTCTTTCCCCTTCCGGCTGAATTCCCATCTGGAACGTGGGTACTCACCAAGCCTGCTAATTTTGCCTGGGCTTCTAAGATCTGACTGGAGAGGCCTCAGTGCCTCCTCTCCTTTGGGAAAACGGAAAGACGCCTGTGACCTACGTAGGTGGTGATTGGTATTCCACTTAAACCAAGTTATTCACCCCCCCTTTTCCCTGCTAATATTTCTTACTACACTATCTTTTTCTAATCTCTCTTTATATCTGTAATTAAATAGTTTTTTCCTAGGACGCCGATTTGGCCTCCCCTTTGAATTACCCTGGATCCACCGGGGCTGGACCCCCGCACATTGCCATTTACTTTATTGTTTTGAGTTTGAGTTTATTCATCCTTTTTGTGTTTCCTGTCTAGACAATATTCTTTAACATTTGCTGGAGAGCTGGTTTGCTGGTGCTGACAGCTTTTGCTTGTCTGTAAAGGTTTTGATTTCTCCTTAATATTTCAATGAGATCCTTACTGAGTACAGTAATCTGGGGTGTAGGTTATTTTCTTTCATCACTTTAAGCTGGTATTTTATTTTTCACAAGAGGGAATGTTCATGTTAACTGTTCTGTGACAAAGAGATTTGAACTCAGAATGTCAGGACAAGTGGCCTTAAGCAAATGTAAAGACTCATTCCCCCCCGCCCGCCTTCAAACTAATGATACCAATTTCTTTTACTAAAAAAAATTTCAAAAAAAAAAAAAAACACAGTTTGAGTTTCTAAACCTTAGTTGATAGACTAATGTACATATTTTCTTTTGTTTCATAGTAACTAAACACCTGCTTTGCAAACTTCAAGGAAATCCGTTCTTCTCATATCCTTTGACTGGAGAATTGCAGTGCTGTAAGGCATGTACTTAGGTAGTATCATGACTTAATGTTTTGATTTATAGCATTCAAAGTAAATATCACCCTTTTGTTGCAATCAGAGTAAGCGAGGCAGAAATCCTTCATGTCCTGGATTTTTATCTAACCCTTCAGCAACAAAACCCAAAATGTCTAATAAGGATTTCTTTTCTGACACAGAGATTGCTAAAATATTGACCACAGAGGTTCCCTTTTTATCCTCAGGATTGATACTGAGTTTTGGAGCTGTATTTCTGATTACATGTCCAGGCTGCTGCACTCTCATTCTGATCATACGTCTGAGCCCAAATGTTGATGATTATAATGGAGGCTTCTTGTCACGTCCTTCAGCTACTACTCAGTCACTAAGGTTGTGAGCCTGATCAGGTCCTTTGGGACACGATGTCTAGAACACATTACAATGAAGGTCTCTTGAAATTTACAGACACAACACACTAAATGTGGCATCATGCCAGTGATGCAATGACCTTTGCAAACAAAAACAAAATATAAAACATTTCATGGTCTGTCTTTCCTGAAGCAGTGGTTATTTCCCTGCTATCCCTTAAATCTCAAACTGTAGCCTAAAACTTTTTTTTTTTCACTGAAAATAGGACATTTTAGAACAGTGTCCTGTATTTCAAAATATATAAACCTCACTGGAGTTGCAGGGAATACACAGGGAATTTCCACACAGTTACAGAGATTGAGTCACAGAGGTAAAAAGAGTAGACTGAAATGCTAAGGCTTGAAAGACATGAAATCCAGTACTTCTGACTCCAGATTCTATCAACTGTATGCTGTGCAAGGAAACAATAGATCTTTAACCTGAGTGGTCCATCAGTCATTAACATCTAATCATCTCATTTGGTCAGATAATTATCTTCGTTTTTTGAGGTTATTTCTAAGAAGGCCAAAGTCTTGAAATAAACAGGAGACAGATACAAAACTGTGATGCATACAAATTTTAGAGGAAGGCTCAAGGATAGCTCTTGAGGAAATTTACCCACAAACAAAGGACAAATGGTTTCCTTCAGCAACTGAAATCCCAGAGAAAAAGGAGCCTCCTGCATCTACCTTTCGGAGAGGGGCTTCTTCTGACCCAGTAGGGAGAAACACTCATATCACATCCTTGACTTTACTTGAGTAACTCCAACTTGCTTCCCACCACCCTCCCCCATTTAGACTGAAGTATAATTCATGTATCATACCATGTTCATTACAAGAGTACACCGTAATGATTCCATATTTTTATATGTTGCAGAATGCTCAGGATAATGCATCTAATTAGCATCCTTTACCTTTTTTCTGAGGCCGGAACTTGATCTGCAGAGGTGCTAGGGATAACTAGGGGCACACCCCCTTTGTTCGACTCAAACATCATTTTACAGAAGAAGCAAGTCTGACTTACATAGACAGGGTTTGCATCCTCAGCTCACCATAGTGCCTACCACTAGGGTGAACTGAGTGAAGTGAAGTTGCTCAGTCATGTCCAACTCTTTGCGACCCCGTGGACTGTGGCCTACCAGGCTCCTCTGTCCATGAGATTCCCTAGGTAAGAGTACTGGAGTGGGTTGTCATTTCCTTCTCCAGGGAATCTTCCCAACCCAGGGATAAAACTCAGGTCTCCTTCATTGGAGGCAGACGCTTTAACCTCTGAGCCATCAGGGAAGCCCACTAGGGTACACCAGGGCAATTCACCCCTTTACAAAATTGGCTTTGGAATTTTTTTCCTACATGATATGTAATCTGTGTATTACCAATTTCATATTGACAACCCACATCTAAGTACATAAAGGAAATTATAATGTGATTATCTATCAGATATTTTTAATAATCACCTCTATGTATTAAATTTGGATCACTTTTAGCCTTAAATGTATGTTTGGGGGGTTAGTAAATAAAATATTCTGGTTTCCAGACACTTTTAAAAATACTGCCTGAAGAGCTGTGTCGTGTGTCACCTCAGAGGATTAAATAGTTACATCTCACCACTACAGAAAGAATGGAAGAGCTTTGGAGAGATTAAGAATTCTCATTAATTTGTTTATTTGTTTCAGGAATAGTGTAGTCATGCTAAACTGAAGCATAATCCTGTGTCTTCCAATGGTCTGTGAACCTGTCACCCTGTGACAGACAGGGTGAGGTTTTTCAAAATATCCAAAGATTCACTGCATGGCGACTTTTCCTGCACTTTCTTATGTGTTAGAGTAATAGTAGCAGCTTGAGAAAGGTCAGCAAGACAGAGAAAAATGCAAGACAATTGTTCCGAAACACTGTGAATTCAAGAGCAAACGTAAGCAAAACACATCCCCACAAAATGTGAAATTTGATAACGCTGCATTTTCCTGTATGGTGGTGTTTGTTACCAACACTGATTGTTTTTCCTCAGATGGCCAGGTTACTCTTTTAGGCTCTAAAATTCTGTATTTCATAGTCATTTTGGAAAATATATGTGTGACTCACATCCCTTTGTTAAACACAGTGTAATTAAAACAAATTTAACCTTTTCTTGGTGACCCAGAGTCATCATCATGAATACAAATCATGTGCTTTTCTCGGGGACCTACAGATCTATAGGGCTGCTTGCTTCTTGCACAAAGTTGTCTCAGAACCCTACACTTGGCAGTCCTGTTTAATTTTGTTTATTCAATAGTGCACAGTTGTATTAAAAATAATTCATTTATTTTAATTGGAAGATACTTATTTACAATATAGTGATGTTTTTTGCCATACACTAGTATGAATCAGCCATAGGTATCCCTTTGTCCCCTCCATCCTAAAACCTCCCTCCTATCTCCCTCCTCACCCTATCCCTCCACACTGTTATAGAGCATCAGCTTTGGGTGCCCTGCATCATATATCGCAGTGCTTATCTATTTTACATGTGGTAATGTGTATGTTTCAGTACTACTCTCTCAAATCATCCCATCCTCTCCTTGCCCAATGAATCCAAAAGTCTGTCCCTTATTTCTGTGTCCCCTTAGCTGTCCTGTGTGTAGGATCACTGGTACCATCTTTCTAAATTCCATATATATGTGTTAATATATGGTATGCATCTTTCTCTTTCTTACTTACTTAACTGTATAATAGGCTCTAGGTTCATCTACCTCATTAGAATTGACTAAAGTGCATTACTTTTTATAGCAGAGTAATATTCCATTGTGAATATGTACCACACATCCTGTGAGAAAGACAAACACAGTAAGAGAGGGAGACACACACACTGACAGACTGAGACTCACACACTTAGAGAGAGAGACACACACACACACTGAGGACACACACACACACAAAGGCACACAGAGACAGACACATTCTGAGAGAGTCACACACACACTGAGACACACAGAAACTATGAGATACAAACAGACACAAACACTGAGAAAGAGACACATAGAGACACACACACAAAGAGACACACACTGAGTGAAAGACACACAAACATGAAGAGAGAGAAACACACATTGAGAGAGAGAGGCACACACAATGAGAGAGAGACACACACACTGTGAGAGATACATACAAACTGAAAGAGGGACAAACACACACTGAGAGAAATTCACACACAGTGACAGAGAAACACACACACTGTGAGAGACACACACACAATAAGAGAGACACACATGAAGACACACACATTGAGAGAAAAATACACTGAAAGAAAAAAACAGAGACGGAGAGACACACACATACATACTGACAGAGAGTGACACACACATTGAGAGAGACACACACACTGAGAGAGACACTCAGACCAAGAGAGACAAACACACACTGAGAGAGACACTCACACCAAGAGAGACAAACACCCACATTGGTAGAGACACAGACACTGAGAGAGATAAACATAAACATTGAGAGAAACACACACAATGAAGAACACACACACACAAAGAAAAGCAGACACTCAGAGAGACATCACACACACACACAAATGCACACACACACTTAGACACACAAAAACATTGAGACAGACACACACATACTGGGAGAAATTCACACACTAAGAGAGAGACTTCAACACTGTGACAGAGACACACACACTGATAGAGAGAGACACACACTGAGAGAGACAAAACACACTGAGAGAGATGCACAAACACACTAACAGAGACACACCCACATGGAGAGAGACAAACACACATTGAAGTGAGACACACAGAGAGAAACACACACAACTGAGAGAGAGGGACACACACACTGACAGAGACCCACACACAATGAGAGACACACACACATTGAGAGTCACACACACTGAATGGGATTGGGACACTGAGTGACACACATACTGAGAGAGAGACCCACACACTGAGAGAGACATACACACACACTGAAAGAGGCACACAAACACTTAGAAAGAGACAGACACATCCCCCCACTGAGAGAGAGACCACACAACCTGAGAGAGACACCCAGTGAGAGAGAGAGACATGGACACTGATAAAGAGAGACATGCAAACTGAGAGAGAATCATACAAAGTGAGAAATAGAAATACACACACACTGAGAGACTCAAACACGCACTGAGAGACACACACACTGTGAAGGACACACACACACATGTGCACTGAGAGAGGCATGCAAGAAAGGGACACTCACACACTGATAGACACCCATACACAGACACACACAGATACACATTGAGAGAGACACACACACATGCAGACACACACACTGAGAGAGAAACACACACACACTAAGAGACACATATACACACACACTGAGAGAGATAGGCATACACACTGAGAGAGAGAGATCACACACACAAACAGACACACAGAGATCCAGACAGAGAGAGCCACTGCTGCTGCTAAGTTGCTTCATTCATGTCCAACTCTGTGTGACCCCATAACAGGCAGACCACCAGGATCCCATGTCCCTGCGATTCTCCAGGCATGAACACTGGAGTGGGTTGCCATTTCCTTCTCCAATGCAGGAAAGTGAAAAGTGAAAGTGAATTTGCTCAGTTGTGTCTGACTCTTAATGACACAAGAGTACTGGAGTGGGGTGCCATTGACTTCTCCACTTAGAGAGAGACACACACCAAAAAAAAAAAAACACTGAGAGACAAACACACAGAGATACATACACACTGAGAGAGAAGAACACACAACTGAGGGACACACACACTGAGAGAGACAGACTTACACACTGAGAGGCCACACACACACAGAGACACACAGAGACACAGACACTGAGAGACACACACATAAACACTGAGACACACACACAGAGGCAAACATAGACACACACAATGAGAGAGAGAAACACACAATGGGATGGAGACATACAAAAACACTGAGAGAGCCACACACACACTGAGAGATAAACATACACAGTGAGAGAAACACACAAAATGAGAGAGAAACACAGAGAAACACACACAGTGAGAGAGAGAAACACACAAGAATACAAGGCCACACAACCACACTGAGAGATTCACACACACTGAGGTAGAATACATACACTGAGAGAGAGAGACACACACACAGAGTGAGACACACAAACACTGAGATAGAGACACACACACTGAGAGAGAATCATAAACACTGAAAGATAGAAACACACACACACTGAGAGACACAACTATACAGAGAGACACATGCACACACTGAAAGACACAGACAAACACACTGAAAGACATATACTGTGAAAG